>NW_027142602.1:301580-328534 GCF_026170545.1 Melanerpes formicivorus | reverse complement strand
ACCTTTATGATCTCTTCCAACCCAACCTAATCTATGAGTGTGTGGAGAGGGTGACCCTGGGGTGTCCATCAGTCCCCCAGCAGGGGGGGTTGGGGCTTTTCAAGTGAAAGGCTGAGCTAGGTGGGCAGGAGAGAGGTCACATCCTGCCTCTTGACTGAGCACTCACTCTCAATCCCCCCCCCAGAGCTCAGGTCTGGAGAGAAGTCAACCCCCAGGTGCTTGTGTTCAGCTGACAGTGCAATTGAGAAGCCCAAGGAGAAGCTGCCCTTCCACCCCCACCAGGCTTCTGTCTGTCTGTCTGTCTGTCTTCTCCTCTACCTTGCTGGAGAGGTTTGGTTCAGTTTGGAGAGGAGAGAAGGGGAGGGGAGGGGAGAGGAGAGGAGAGGGGAGGAGAGAGGTGAAGGGAGGAGAAAGGGGTGGGGCAGGGGAGAGGTTCAGAGAGGTGAGGGGAAGGGAAGGGAAGGGAAGGGAAGGGAAGGGAAGGGAAGGGAAGGGAAGGGAAGGGAAGGGAAGGGAAGGGAAGGGAGAAGGAAAGGGAGGGGAGAAGGAAAGGGAGGGGAGAAGGGAAGGGAGGGGGGAAGGGAAGGGAAGGGAAGGGAAGGGAAGGCAAGGCAAGGCAAGGCAAGGCAAGGCAAGGCAAGGCAAGGCAAGGCAAGGCAAGGCTTTGCCTCAGATAATCCATCTGGCAGGGAATGTGGCAGCACAGACCTCTGTGAATCAAGAATGCTCAATCAGCACCAGGGACCTCCCTGGAGGCTGCCTGCCCTACATAGGCAGAGGATGGCAGGGGGAGGTTGTGTGACAACCTACAAACCTGCTCCCCTCCTGCCTGGCTCCCTGGAACCACAGGAGATGGAACAATGCTGAGCTGCCTGGGCTCAGCATCACCACCCTGAAACCAGCTGTGCACAGCTGCAGAGGAGCTGGATCCTGGGATCACAACATCACAGACTGTTAGGGGCTGGAAGGGACCTCTGGACACCATCCAGTCCAACCCCCTGCCCAGAGCAGCATCACCCAGGGCAGGGCACACACGAACACATCCAGGTGGGGTTTGAAATATCTCCAGAGAGGGAGACTCCACAGCCCCCCTGGGCAGCCTGCTCCAGGCCTCTGTCACCCTCACAGAGACAAAATTCTTCCTCCTGTTCCCATGGAGCTTCCTCTGCCTCAGCTTCCACCTGGGCTGGCATTGGGCATCCCCCAGCAGAGCCTGGCTCCAGCCTCTGGGCACCACCCTGCACAGCTTCAGCACCCAGCAAGGAGCTCACCCTCAGGCTGCTCCTCTCCAAGCTCCAGAGCCCTCAGCTCCCTCAGGCTCTCCTCATGAGGAAGATCTTCCACTGCCTTCATCCTCTTTGTGCCCCTGTGCTGGACTCTCTCCAGCAGTTCCCTGAGGTCCTTCCTGACCTGAGGGGGCCCAGAGCTGGGCACAATACTGCAGCTGCAGCCTCAGCAGGGCAGAGGAGAGGGGGAGGAGAACCTCTCTCACCTACTAACCACAGCCCCTCTGGTACAGCCAGGGTGGCCTTGGCCTTCCTGGCCACAAGAGCACAGAGCAGTTCTCCTGGGTGAAGCTTTCAGGCTGTGATTGGAAAGCCAGCCCTGGAGCCTGTCAATAGCTAATGAAAGGCACTGCCCACACTTCCCTGTGGCCCAGGTGTCCTCTGCCACACTCAGAGAGCCTCCCTGGCCTGAGTTCTCACCTGGACCACTGCAGCCAGCTTTGGAGCTCCCAACACAAGACATAGAACTCTTGGAGGGGGTCCAGAGAAGGCTCACAAAGGTGATCAGAGGGCTGGAGAAGCTCTCCTAAGGGGACAGGATGAGGGAGCTGGGGCTGCTCAGCCTGCAGGCTCCAGGGAGAGCTTGGAGCAACCTTACAGCAGCTGAAGGAGGCTCCAGGAGAGCTGGGGAGGGACTTTGGACAAGGGCTGGGGAGTGCCAGGCCAAGGGACAATGGCTTTGAGCTGGGAGAGGGGAGACTGAGAGGGGAGTGTTTTCACACCAGGTTGGATGAAGCCCTTGAGCCTCTACCAGCCCAGGTTGCTCAAGGTCTCATCAGCCTGGCCTTGAGCACCTCCAGGAGGGGGCAGCCACAGCCTCCCTGGGCAGCCTGTGCCAGGCTCTCCCCAGCCTCACTGTCAAGGATTTCTTCCTAATATTTGGGACCTCTTCAAAGGATCAGGGAGGGGGATCTTATTGCTGTCTACTGCTGAGGCCACACCTGGAGTCCTGTGGCCAGCTCTGGGCTCCTCAGGTCAGGAAGGAGGTTGAGCTGCTGGAAGGTGTCCAGAGAAGGGCAACAAAGCTGGGGAGGGGTCTGGGGCACAGCCCCTGGGAGGAGAGGCTGAGGGAGCCTGGGGGTTGCTTAGCCTGCAGAAGAGGAGGCTCAGGGGAGAACCTTCTTGCTCTCTGCAACTCCCTGCAGGGAGGTTGGAGCCAGGTGGGGGTTGGTCTCTTCTCCCAGGCAGCCAGCAGCAGAACAAGAGGACACAGTCTCAAGCTGTGCCAGGGGAGATTTAGGCTGGAGGGGAGGAGAAAGTTCTTCCCAGCAAGAGAGGTTGACCCTTGGGCTGTGCTGCCCAGGGAGGTGGTGGAGTCCCCAGCCCTGGAGGTGTTCAGGAGGGGCTTGGATGTGACACTTGGAGCCATGTCAGGAGGTGCTGGGTGACAGCTTGGACTTGCTGATCCTTGAGGTCTTTTCCAACCTGATTGATTCTATGATCCCAGCCCAGCAAACTCCTGTGGCCTCCTCTGCTACCCTGGGATGTTAGAGCAAAAGGCAGCCTCTGTGGAGACCCAGAGGAAAGAGAGGCTGTGAGGATGAGGGCAGCAGCAGCCCAGGACTCCTGGCTGACCTGTCCTGGGGACGTGGCTGTCCTTGTCAGCCAGGGTCTGCATCCTGGCAGGAATCCAGGTGTTAGTCATCCCTAATTGCTCAGCTCTAGCTCAGCAAAGCCTTGTCTCTGTCTTTTGTGTGTGGTGTTGTTAGCCTGAAAGCCTATATTTAACTGTGGAGGGGGTGGGAGGCATCTTTAATCCCAGCTGGATCGTTCCTAAAATGCAGAGGGGCAAAGCCTGAGCAGGGAGCAGCTGTGGGAACCTCCTCTCGTGCTCCTCTGTGGCCTTGGCTGCCTAAGGCTGGACCTTGGCAGGGCTTGTACTGCTCTGCTCTGCTCTGCTCAGCTCCCACCTGCAGCACTGCCTCCAGTTCTGGTGCCCCCCCCCAGCACATGCAGGACCTGAGCTGCTGGAGAGGCTCCAGAGGAGGTCACCAAGATGATCAAAGGATGGAGAACCTCCCCTGTGGGGCCAGGCTGGGGAGAGCAGGGGGCTGAGAAGGCTCCAGGGAGACCTCAGAGGCAGCCTTCCAAACCCTGAAGGGAGATACAGGAGAGCTGGGGAGGGTCAATTTGGCAAGGAGCCTGGAGTGCCAGGGGGAGAGGCAGTGGTTTGGAACTGGAGCAGGGGGAGATTGAGGTTGGACAGCAGGAGGAAGCTCTGCACAGGGAGGCTGGGGAAGAGCCTGGCACAGGCTGCCCAGGCAGTGGGTGGGAGGACTTCCATCCCTGGAGACATTCAAGGTCAAACTCGATGTGACCCTGGGGGGCAGCCTGAGCCAGCTGGAGGAGTCCCTGCTGGCTGCAGGGGGGTTGGACAAGATGACCTTTGAGGCTCCCTTCCAACCCAATGCAATTCTATGATCCTAAAATGCCTGGCCCAAGGCCACACAAGAGGCAGGGACAGAGGCTTCAAGGCTTCCTCCAGCCTGTTCCCCACCTTTGGCTCTTCTTCATCGTGGGCTGCATCTCCATCCTGTTAATTTGAGCTGGGGAGCCTTAGCCTTGCCCTTGTAATCGTGCTCTGGGCTTTCATTCCGAACTGCTTGACTCTCCTGTGCTGTTGTAAAGGGATTCCTTCTGCTAAGTGCTTGCCAAATGCCTAACGAGAGGCTAATTGAGCCCATGGTAATGAGGCAGCCCTTCAATCACTCCCCACACTCACACGGACAAAGGGCTGGATCGTTGCTGTCACCTGCATTTGCACAGTCACAGAGTGCTAGGGGCTTGGAAGGGAGCTCCACAGCTCACCCAGTCCAACCCCTGCCAGAGCAGGGTCACCCCAGGGGCAGGGCACCCAGGAACACATCCAGGGGGGGCTTTGGATGTCCCCACAGAAGGAGGCTCCACAGCTTCCCTGGGCAGCCCTGCTCCAGGCTCCAGCAGCCTCACAGGGACAAAGTTTTCCCTTCCTGTTCCCCTGGCACCCTCCCTCTGCTCCAGCTTGCCCCCAGTGCCCCTTGTGCTGTGCTTGGGCATCCCTGAGCAGAGCCTGGCTCCAGCCCTGCACATCTGGTGCTGGTCCCTTCGCCTTCCCTTCCCCTTCCCTTCCCTTCCCTTCCCTTCCCTTCCCTTCCCTTCCCTTCCCTTCCCTTCCCTTCCCTTTCCCTTCCCTTCCCTTCCCTTCCCTTCCCTTCCCTTCCCTTCCCTTCCCTTCCCTTCCCTTCCCTTCCCTTCCCTTCCCTTCCCTTCCCTTCCCTTCCCTTCCCTTCCTTCCCTTCCCTTCCCTTCCTTCCCTTCCCTTCCCTTCCCCTTCCCTTCCCTTCTCCCTTCCCCTTCTCCCTTCCCTTCCCTTCCCTTCTCCCTTCCCTTCCCTTCCCTTCTCCCTTCCCTTCCCTTCCCTTCTCCCTTCCCTTCTCCCTTCCCTTCCCATCCCTCCCTCATGGTGCTCTGCTCCAAGCTCCCAGCCCCAGCTCCCTCAGCCTGTGCTCACAGGGAGATGTTGCACTGCCTGCAGCAGCTCTGTGCCTCTGTGCTGGACTCTCTCCAGCAGTTCCCTGAGGTCCTTCTTGAGCTGAGGGGCCCAGTGCTGGACACAAGATTCCTGCTCCACAATCCTGCTCCACCTGGGAGAGAAATCCAGGCTGGGGACAAGGTTGCCAAGCTGCACCTTCCAACCTCTGCAGGAAGAGAGAGCTTTTGGATGGCCTCATGGGGCCTGAGCACCACTTGCAGGCCACATCAGGGAGCAGGATGGGGGCAGTGCTCCCACTCTGACCCTTTGCTCTGCCCAGCAGTGACCAGCAGGACATTCTTCAGCTGAGAGACCCAGAACTGGACACACTATTGCAGCAGGGCAGGGCAGAGTGGGAGGAGAACCTCTCTTGACCTACTAACCACACACCTTTGGGGACCTGGCTGCACACAACAAATCCCCCAGAGGCTGTTGGGGGCTCCATGCACCCTCCCTGTTACTTCTTGCCATGATCAGCATCACCATTTTCAGCTCCCCCACACTCCAGAGTGGGGCTGGGAGCTCACCCTGCAGGGATTTGGATTACTGAGCACTGGAGCAGCTTTTGGGGGGGGGGGGGAGGGTTGTGGGGAGAGGGTGGAGGGGGGAAAATCTCTGCTCCATCTCATTGCAATCCATTCACAAAGTCAGTGTGGCAGCTCTTAAAGAGGGAGAGAGAGTGAGAATTAATCAGCTGAAGGGGCTATTAGCCAGAGCACATCAAAGAGAGCCCTGAAAGCCTCCAGAGCAACCAGCAGGAAAAAAACAAAGCCCCACACACACACACACAAAAAAGGCTTTTATCTCCTTCTAACCAAGGCTAGAAATCCAGCCACAGCTGGGCTGGGCTCTGGGATGCCATTAGGGAGGGGTAAAGCACTGCAATCACCTCCCTTCATCATGGCTTCACTAAACTTCAGGGCACTCCACCTGGGAAGCCTGGTAGAATGGAATTCACCAGGTGGGAAAAGACCTCAGAGCTCACCAAGTCCAACCTCTCACCCAGCACCATCTGATCAACTCAACCATGGCACTAAGGGCCTCAGCCAGGCTCTTCCTAAACCCCTCCAGGGATGGGGACTCCACCACCTCCCTGGGCAGCACATCCCCAGGGCCAATCTCTCCTGCTGGGAAGAACTGGCCCCATGAGCAAGTCCCCCAGGAGCTCTCAGCTTGCTGTTCTGACTGGTGACAGCCACAGGGCTGCAGGTGACATGGGAAGGACACCAGGTGCCATGACCAGGTGGTGACATGCCAAGGTGCTGCCAAGAGTGCATTGGAAGAGGCTGCCCAGGGAGGTGGTGGAGTCCCCAGCCCTGGAGGTGTCCAAGAAACATCTGGACATGGCCCCTGGGGCTATGGTGGGCTTGGGCTGCTGGTTGGACTGCATGACCTTAGAGTCATAGAGTCAATAAGGTTGGAAGAGACCTCAGAGCTCATCAAGTCCAACCTCTCACCCAGCACCTCCTGACAACCAAACCATGGCTCCAAGTGCCACATCCAATCCCCTCCTGAACACCTCCAGGGATGGGGACTCCACCACCTCCCTGGGAAGCACATCCCCAGGGCCAATCTCTCTGGCTGGGAAGAATTTCATAGTATCACAGTATCACAGTATCATTCAGGGTTGGAAGGGACCACAAGGATCAGCCAGTTCCAACCCCCCTGCCATGGGCAGGGACACCCCACGCTACATCAGCCTGGCCACAGCCTCAGCCAGCCTGGGCTTAAACACCTCCAGGGACAGGGCCCCAACCACCTCCCTGCACAACCCATTCCAGGGCTTCACCACACTCATGGGGAAGAACTTCCTCCTCCCCTCCAGCCTGAATCTCCCCTCCTCCAGCTTCATTCCATTCCCCCTAGTCCTATCACTGCCTGAGATCCTGAGCAGTCCCTCCCCAGCCTTCCTGTAGCCCCTTGCAGATCCTGGAAGGCCTCCAGCCTTCTCACCTCCAGCCTAAACCTCCCCTGGCACAGCTTGAGGCTGTGTCCTCTTGTTCTGCTGCTGGGTGCCTGGGAGAAGAGCCCAACCCCCACCTGGCTCCAACCTCCCTGCAGGGAGTTGCAGAGAGCAAGAAGGTCTCCCCTGAGCCTCCTCTTCTGCAGGCTAAGCAACCCCAGCTCCCTCAGCCTGTGCTCCCAGGGCTGTGCTCCAGACCCCTCCCCAGCTCTGTTGCCCTTCTCTGGACACCTTCCATCGACTCAGGGCATTGTCCTGTCCACAGTGCCGTGGCTGACACCGGGGCTGGGAGCTGCTGTGAATCATCCTCATTACAAAGCATCTCCAGATGAGCTTCGCGGAGCTGCCTCACGCTGCTGTAATGCAGCTATTAAAAGCTCTTCTGTGAGGCAGGCAGCAGACAATAGGCACAGGCAGGTACAGCCTGAACCCCTGGTGCAGAGGGCAAGGGATGAGAAACACTTTTGCTCACCCCTTTCTCATGCCAGGAGGGAAAGGAAGCGGCTGCACCTGCTGGCAGCACCTCCAAAGGCAGGGGCTGGGAATGGAGGGACCTGGTGTAATGGCACAGGGGCTCTTAGGGAGGCTTAGGGAGTCAGGGACTAGGTTTTGATTGGAAAAGACCTTTAAGGTCATCCAGTCCAACCATTCAACCCAGCCCTGCTAAACTCTGGCCCTCAGCATCCCATCTCCAGGGCTTTGAAACCCCTCCGGGGATGGGAGCTCCACCACTGCCCAGGGCCAGGCCTGGATAACCTTCAAGGGGATGAAATTGTTCCTCATGGCCAACTTGAACCTCCTCCAGGGCAGCTTGGGGCCG
Organism: Melanerpes formicivorus; assembly: GCF_026170545.1. NCBI lineage: Eukaryota > Metazoa > Chordata > Aves > Piciformes > Picidae > Melanerpes > Melanerpes formicivorus. The sequence goes on along the minus strand of NW_027142602.1, from coordinate 320,954 downwards.
TTTCCTCTCATTCTGTCACTTGGGAGCAGAGCCCAGCCCCCCCCTGGCTGCAGCCTCCTCTCAGGGAGCTGCAGAGAGCAATGAGGTCTCCCTCAGCCTCCTCTGCTCCAGGCTCAACCCCCCCCAGCTCCCTCAGCTGCTCCTCCCCAGCCCTCTTCTCCAGACCCTTCCCCAGCTCTGTTGCCCTTCCCTGGCCCTGCTCCAGCCCCTCAGTGTCCTTCTTGGAGTGAGAGCCCCCAAAGTGAGCCCAGGATTCAAGGTGTGAGCTGCCCAGAGCCCAGCAGAGGGGCAGGAGCCCTGCCACATCCTGCTGGCCACAAGGTTCCTGACCAGGGTTGGGATTCCATTGGCCTTCTGAGCTACAGGTGATGGGGAATGGGGAAGAAAGGTGTGTGGAGGGTGTGAGTAAGGTCAGTGTAAAGTGTGTGCAGGGTGTGTGGGGCATGTGTTAGATGTGTGTAAGGTGTGTGTAGGGTGTAAGGTGTGTGCAGGGTGTGTGTAGGGTGTGTGCAAGGTGTGTTTAGGGTGTGTGTGGCATGTGTTAGGTGTGTGTAGGGTGTGAGTAAGGTATGTGTAGGGTGTGTGTAGGGTGTGTGTGGCATGTAAGTGTGTGTAGGGTGTGAGTAAGGTATGTGTAGGGTGTGTGTAGGGTGTGTGTGGCATGTAAGTGTGTGTAAGGTGTGAGTAAGGTATGTGTAGGGTGTGTGTAGGGTGTGTGTGGCATGTGTTAAGTGTGTGTAGGGTGTGAGTAAGGTATGTGTAGGGTGTGTTTAGGGTGTGTGTGGCATGTAAGTGTGTGTAAGGTGTGAGTAAGGTGTGTGTAAGGTGTGTGCAGGGTGTGTGTAGAGTGTGTGTAAGGTGTGTGTAGGGTGTGAGTAAGGTAAGTGTAGGGTGTGAGTAAGCTGTGTGTAAGGTGTGTGCAGGGTGTGTGTAAGGTGTGTGTAAGGTGTGTGTAAGGTGTGTGCAGGGTGTGTGTAGGGTGTGAGTAAGATGTGTGTAGGGTGTGTGTGGCATGTGTTAGGTGTGTGTAGGGTGTGAGTAAGGTATGTGTAGGGTGTGTAAGGTGTGTGTAAGGTGTGTGCAGGGTGTGTGCAAGGTGTGTGTAGGGTGTGTGTGGCATGTGTTAAGTGTGTGTAAGGTGTGAGTAAGGTATGTGTAGGGTGTGTGTAGGGTGTGTGTAGGGTATGAGTAAAGTGTGAGTAAGGTGTGTGTAGGGTGTGTGCTGCTGGAAGGTGTCCAGAGAAGGGCAACAAGGCTGGGGAGGGGTCTGGGGCACAGCCCTGGGAGGAGAGGCTGAGGGAGCTGGGGTTGCTTAGCCTGCAGAAGAGGAGGCTCAGGGGAGACCTTCTTGCTCTCTGCAGCTCCCTGCAGGGAGGCTGGAGCCAGGTGGGGGTTGGGCTCTTCTCCCAGGCAAGCAGCAGCAGAACAAGAGGACACAGTCTCAAGCTGTGCCAGGGGAAGTTTAGGCTGGAGGGGAGGAGACAGTTCTTCCCAGAGAGAGTTGTTAGCCATTGGGATGTGCTGCCCAGGGGGGTGGTGGAGTCCCCATCCCTGGAGGTGTTTAGGAAGAGCCTGGCTGAGGCCCTTGGAGCCATGGTTGAGTTGATCAGATGGTGCTGGGGGAGAGATTGGACTCGATGAACTCTGAGCTCTTTTCCAACCTGGTTGATTCTATGATTCAGTGCTTTGAAACCAAAAGGAGTCCTGCACTAAGGGCTAAGCTTCTCTCCCCACTCACTTCCCAGCTGGCAGTCCAGGGAAAACATCTTCTCCATGAAGGCCCTTCTGGCCTCCTCCTCCTCACCACCAGCCCAACCCTCCACCACCAGCACTGGGGACTGGGTTTTAGTAAAGAGCCCACCCTCAGCTGCAGCACGAGGGGGGATAAAATGTTATTTTTGGGGTGGATGAAGGAGAGAGTGGCCAGCAGGTCCAGGGGGGTTTTCTCTTCCCCTGCTCTGCCCTACTGAGGCCACATCTCCAGTCCTGGATCCATTTTTTGGGCTCCCCAGTTTCAAGAGAGACAGGGAACTGCTGGACAGAGTCCAGTGGGATTCATGAAGGTGCTGGGGGGCCTGGAGCAGCTCTGGGAGCAGCAAAGGCTGAGAGCCCTGGAGCAGAGCAGCCCCAGAGGGCAGCTGAGCAATGCTCAGCAAGAGCTAAAGGAGCTGTGGGGGGCAAGAGGCTGGGGCCAGGCTCTGCTGAGTGCTGCCCAGGGCCAGGCCAAGGGGCAAGGGGCACAAAGTGTCAGGCAGGAGGTTGGAGCTGAGCAGGAGGAGAAAGTTGTTTGGGGTGAGGCTGCTGGAGCCTGGAGCAGGCTGCCCAGAGAGGTTGTGGAGTCTGCTGGGGGGGAGAGCTTCCAACCCCCCCTGGGCACTGTGCCCCTGGGCAAGCTGCTGGGGGAGCCCTGCTGGGGCAGGGGTTGGAGTGGCTGAGCTCTGCTGGGGGAGCCCTGCTGGGGCAGGGGTTGGAGTGGCTGAGCTCTGCTGGGGGAGCCCTGCTGGGGCAGGGGTTGGAGTGGCTGAGCTCTGCTGGGGGAGCCCTGCTGGGGCAGGGGTTGGAGTGGCTGAGCTCTGCTGGGGGAGCCCTGCTGGGGCAGGGGTTGGAGTGGGCGATCTGCAGAGCTCCCTTCCAGCCCCCACCATGCTGGAGCTCTGGGATTTTCTGCAGGGGCAACACATTAGTGGTTTTCAAGCACAGGCAGTGGGTTTGTTAGTGTTTAGCTGCAACATCTGGATCCTGGTAGAATCAGAGTATCACCAAGGCTGGAAGAGACCTCAAAGCTCATCAAGTCCAACCTGGCACCACAGACCTCATGACTAAACCATGGCACCGAGGGCCACCTCCTCTTCAACACCTCCTGCATCGAAGTGCAACATCTGGATGCTGGGAGACCTGCAAAGCCTGCAGGTGAAGCAGGAGCTCCTCCAGTCTTCCCAGCCCCCTCAGGCAAAGGCTTCATGCTGGGAAACCCAAACCAGCAGGGAAAAAAAATCCCATGGAGCAAAGCAATTTGTGCAGCATCAGGGGGAGCCTGCAGGAGGTGGAGGTGGTGGTGGTGGTGGGGGGGGGTGTGTGGAAGCCCTTGAGCCCTGCAGCTCGCCCCTGGGCTCTGTTTTGAAGCAGGGTTCCTGCTGTTCAGCCTGCAGCACTTCTTCTCTGGGAATCCCCCTTCCAGCACAGCTGGCTTCTGAGAAACCCCGAGGAGCTGCTCAGAAATCCCCCTCGTACCGCGGGGTGCTAGCAAGCAGGAAGGCACCGCAAAAAAAAACCGGGTCAAAGGGGAGCAGATGAATCACTGCTGTGGCTCCTTCAAGCCCTCTCCTCGGGAGCAAGGGCTGCAGGGCTGGCTGGTAGGCTTCCAGGTCTGTTCTGCTGGAGCTGCAGCACAGCCAGAGCCAGCAGTGACAAACGAGTTCTGCCAACAGCTCGGGCAAGATCCTCTCAGATGATTTCTCCCTCTCTCTCTCTGTCTGTTTGTGTGTCTTATGCAACCTCCAAGGCAGAAGCCCAAAGCCACCACCTTCCTCTTTTGTGCTGCCCTGAGCCCCCCCAAAAGGACAGCCCAGCTGGTCTGGGGAGGTTCGCTTGGGCACTGGGGGTGCTCCCCGCAGCCCGGCTCGGTTGGGTTTGGTCGGTTCGGGTTATTCTTGCTGCAAGGTCCCGGCTCAGCCTGGGTTGGGGGAGGGTGGGGGCAGAGGGAAAGCTGATGCACTCTGTCACCTGCGACAGTCACCGCAGCAACAGCTCAGCTGCGGGCAGAGGCAGGAGGCGATGCTGACTCACTGCCTGCTCCGCTTGCCGCAGCTCAGCCTCCCCTGAAAGCGCTGCCGGGAGAGTCCTCCTGCTCTTCCTTTCCTCTTAACCCTCCCCTCAAGCCAAGAACCAAGAAAGCTCAGTTACGAGGTGGTGGTGGCGGGGGGGGGGGGGGGGGAGGACAGCTGAAACCCGGGACCAGCCTCAGTGACTCTCCAGGAGAAGTTGCGTTCGGTGGAGGAATTAATTCGGCTGCAGAAGGCAGCTCCCCACCGTTCGTTCCCCGGCGCCGCTCGTTCCAAGCAGGAGCGGCTCCCGAGATGGAAGGTTCAGCTGCAAATATAAATCACTGAATTATTAAGAGCCCGCAGAGGGCAAGGAAGGGGAAGAAACTTGAGAAGACCTTCCTTAAAAGAAGACTTCTCCCCGAAGTGCCTCAAGTCTCCTCTCCCCTTGCCTTCGACCTTCTGGCGCTGCTGCTCGATTGCTCGTGTTTTGTTTTCATGCAAATCCCCTGCTTCCCTCGCCGCTTTGTTCCCCTCCTTCTCTCGGGGAAGCACAAAATGAGCTCCAGAAGAGCCAAGGGAGAGGAAATCCGTGGCCCTCTGCCTCTTCCCACAGCTCCTTTCCTCCTGGTGAAAGTCGTTTTGGCCAGCGCGGTGGGAACAGAGCGCAGGCAGAGCGCAGAGCTGCTGGTGGGAGCAGGACCCCAGGGCAGCTTCCAGCCTCCTGGAGAGGGAGGGAGGGAAAGGGGGGAGCAGAGAAGGAGCCAAGATGGCCTGGGGATCCCCACCAGGATGCAGTTTTCCAGCTGTTCCTTTGAGAGCAGGGCTGTGTGACATCTCTCCAGACACAGAGGGCACTTGGTGATGCTTTTTTCAGTTGCCAGGATTTCCCTCTCTGCTTTTCAGTCCTCCTTACACAGAATACAGAGTGTACCAGGTTGGAAAAGACCTCAAAGATCATCAAGCCCAACCTATCACCCAGCACCGTCTGATCAACTACACCATGGCACCAAGGGCCTCATCCAGTCTTCTCTTAAGCACCTCCAGGGATGGTGACTCCACCACCTCCCTGGGCAGCACATCCCCAGGGCCAATCTTTCTTGCTGGGAAGAACTTTTTCCTCACCTCCAGCCTAAACCTCCCCTGGCACAGCTTGAGACTGTGTTCTCTTGTTCTGGTGCTGCTTGCCTGGGAGAAGAGCCCAACCCCCACCTGGCTCCAACCTCCCTGTAGGGAGTTGCAGAGAGCAAGAAGGTCTCCCCTGAGCCTCCTCTTCTGCAGGCTAAGCAACCCCAGCTCCCTCAGCCTCTCCTCCCAGGGCTGTGCCCCAGACCCCTCCCCAGCTTTCTTGCCCTTCTCTGGACACCTTCCAGCAGCTCAACCTCTTTCCTGACCTGAGGAGCCCAGAACTGGCCACAGGACTCCAGGTGTGGCCTCAGCAGTGCTGAGCACAGGGCAGGATGAGCTCCCTGTTCCTGCTGGTCACACTCTGCCTGCTGCAGGCCAGGATGTCCTTGGCCTTTTTGGCCCCCTGGGCACACTGCTGGCTCCTGTTCAGCTGCTATCCACCACTACCCCCAGGTCCCTCTCTGCCTGGCTGCTCTCAGCCACTCTGCCCCCAGCCTGCAGCACTGCCTGGGGTTGTTGTGGCCAATGTGTAGAACCAGGCACTTGGATACACCCAGCCTGGGGACAAGGCAGCTGTTGGAGAGCCACAACTGGCACCCAGAGCTTCCCAGGTCCCTAACAGATAGAGCAGCTGGGGGAGCCTGCCTCTAGGGCTACACTCACCCCAGAAGATCACAGTGAGGGAGCTCTCTGGTATGCTCTGGAATCACACAGGATCCCAGCATGGTGACCTCTGGAATCACACAGGATCCCAGCATGGTATCCTCTGGAATCACACAGGATCCCAGCATGGTGACCTCTGGAATCACACAGGATCCCTGCATGGTATCCTCTGGAATCACACAGGATCCCAGCATGGTTTTCTCTGGAATCACACAGGATCCCAGCATGGTGACCTCTGGAATCACACAGGATCCCAGCATGGTATCCTCTGAATCACACAGGATCCCTGCATGGTATCCTCTGGAACCACACAGGATCCCAGCATGGTTTCCTCTGGAATCACACAGGATCCCAGCATGGTTACCTCTGGAATCACACAGGATCCCTGCATGGTATCCTCTGGAACCACACAGGATCCCAGCATGGTGACCTCTGGAACCACACAGGATCCCAGCATAGTGACCTCTGGAATCACACAGGATCCCAGCATGGTGACCTCTGGAATCACACAGGATCCCAGCATGGTGACCTCTGGAACCACACAGGATCCCAGCATGGTGACCTCTGGAAGATCATCTCTGAATGGGGACCTCTGAAGATCCTCAAGTCCAAGCCCCTTGCCCTTGCTAGGGCAGGTCACAAAGGAACACATTCAGGTGGGCCTTGAAAGTCTCCAGAGATGGAGACTCCACGACCTCTCTGGGCAGCCTGCTCCAGGGCTCTGTGACCCTCAAAGTAGAGAAGTTCCTTCTCAAGCAGCTGCCAGTTACCCCTTGGCCTGTCACAAGACTGATTGTGCCAGATGTGAAACTCTTGGTGGTTAAAAAGAGGAACAAGGAGGGTAGGGAAGAGCCAAGAGGGGAAAGAGAAACCTTCCCCTAGGTCAAATTTCACTCCCTGCCCAGCACAGGAGCCAGCTCACCATGGCACAATGATTCTGAAGCCATCAAAATTCCATTAGAGTTCAACAAAGCCATGGAAGGACCCAGGGCAGCTGCTTGGCTGCAATTAGAGAGCCAAGGCTCAAGGAGGAGCTGGATCCCCCAGGCACTTGGTCCTCAGGCTTTGGGGCTCGAAGGAAAAGGCTACCTGGGAAACCCAGAGTTGTGCAGGCCACCAGGCAAAGCCCCAGCTGCAGCCCTGCCTTCAGCTCATTGCTTGATGTTTGTTCAGTGCTGGGTGCTGCACTGGATGCCCTTGGCCTTCTTGGCCCCCTGGGCACACTGCTGGCTCCTATTCAGCTGCTCTCCACCACTCCCCCCAGGTCCCTCTCTGCCTGGCTGCTCTCAGCCACTCTGCCCCCAGCCTGTGGCACTGCCTGGGGTTGCTGTGGCCAAAGTGCAGCCCCTGGCACTTGAAATCATAGAATAACAGAATCAGAGAATCACAAATCACAGAATCACAGGCTGATGGAGGTTGGGAAAGACCTTTAAGATCCTCCAGTCCCACCACTTCCAACTGCACCCAACCCCTCTCCACCTCAGAGAAGACAGTGAGAGCAGCTTGCCCTGAGGCCAGTCTCTTCCCAGCAGCATTTGGAGCTGAGTTGTCAGAGGCTGCTGAAGATGCTGGGGATGGATTGGTGCCTGGCTTCCCCTGCTCTGTGCACACAGCTCTGGCTTTCAGGAGCCACGATTTGGCTTCCCACAGGCAGGCTGGAGAAGCTGGAAGCCACCACTGTGCACAAAGCATGCCTTGTCTAGCCTCAGTGGTTATATTTAGAGCAGGAATGCTTCACCTTTTCCCCACTCTGCAGCCAGCTCGATGCAGAAGAATTAATTGCATCACAGCACTGATTTCTCCCGTGCTGGGCAGGCTGGGATGGAGCTGCTTCAACCCTTCCCTGCCTTGGCACCAGGCACCAGGGCCTCCCAGCAATTAGTTCAGTGGGAGCTGGGCACTGAGGAGATTTCTTGAAGGCCCTGAGCTGCCTCAGCTGAGCACAGGATCCCCCTGGCAGCCTTTGTGAGGCATGGAAAGCAGGCAAGGACCTGCAGCCTGTGTTTTGCCTCCTGGATCTCTCTGCCTTTCCCCAATCCTCCCAATTTTTTCCTGTGCCTTTTCCTTTGCTAGCTTCAGTGCACATCGTGTTGGAAAGGAGAGGGAGGAGATCTGAGCTTGCAGGAGCTGGACTGACACAGCCCCGGGGCAAACAAGGAGGGCTGAGGCATCACCATCAAGCTGTGTTCAAGTGGGACATGACTTCCATCAGCACAGCTTTGGGACTGCTGCAGGAGAGCCTTCAGTTAGCAAACCTGGCGTCAGCAAGGAGCTGACACATCACAAGGAACAGAAACATCACAGAATCACTGAATTATTGAGGCTGGAAAAGACCTCTGGGGTCCTCAAGTCCAGCCTGTGACCTAACACCACCACAGCAGCTAAACCATTGCCACCCAGTGCCACATCCAAGCTTTTCTTCAAGACTTCCAGGGATGGGGACCTCAATAGAAGAGAATAAGAATAAACCAGGTTGGAAGAGACCTTCAAGAGCATCATGTCCAACCCATCATCCAACACCATCAAATCAACTCAACCATGGCACCAAACACCCCATCCAGTCTCCTGCTAAACACCTCCAGGGATGGGGATTCCACCACCTCCCTGGGCAGCACAGCCCCAGGGCCAATCTCTCTCTCTATGAAGAATTCCTTCCTGCAAGCAGCACCAGAACAAGAGGACACAGTCTCAAGCTGTGCCAGGGGAGGTTCAGGCTGGAGGTGAGGAGAAAGTTCTTCCCAGCCAAAGAGTTGTTAGCCATTGGGATGTGCTGCCCAGGGAGGTGGTGGAGTCCCCATCCCTGGAGGTGTTCAAGAGGGGATTGGACGTGGCACTTGGAGCCATGGGTTAGCTGTCATTAGGAGTTGGGTGACAGCTTGGACTTGCTGATCTCTGAGGTCTTTTCCAACCTTGGTGATTCTCTGATTCTGTGATTCTGACTCTCTGAGTCTGTGATTCTCTGATCAAGAGTTTTCTCTGCCATGGGACAGTGTTGTGGCTTGCTCAGCTTCAGGAGACTCTGCAGGCTGCACCTTGCCTTGTGACACCTCTCTGGGTGCCTACCATAGAGTCACAGAATCAGAAGGGGACCTCAAGGCTCAGCCAGCTCCAACCCCCTGCCATGGGCAGGGACACCTCACACCACAGCAGCTTGCTCACAGCCACCTCCAGCCTGGCTGCAAACACCTCCAGGCTACCACCACCCCCAACCACAGTACCACAGTACGGTAGGAGTTGGAAAGGGCCTCTGGAGGTCACCCAGTCCAACCCCCCTGCCGAGGCAGGGGCAACCCAGGAACACATCCAGGTGGGTTTGGATTGACTCCAGAGCTGGAGACTCCACCACCTCTCTGGGCAGCCTGCTCCAGGGCTCTGTCACCCTTAAAGAAGCTCCTCCTCACCTTCAGGTGGAACTTCTGGTGTTCAAGTTTGTGCCCTTTACCCCTTGTCCTCTCACTGGGCACCACTGAACCAAGCCTGGCCCCATCCTCCTGACCCCCACCCTTGAACATTGATCAGATCCCCCCTCAGGCTGCTCTTCTCCAGACCAAACAGCCCCAACTCTCTCACTCTTTCCTCATCAGATCCTCAGCAGCCCCTAATCATCTTTGTCACCACAAGTGACACCTGTGGAATGAATTAATCAGGCCTGAGCTGTCACCCCTTGCTCTCAGGATGCTTTTTGCTGCCAGGCTTTTGGGAAGCTGTGTCTGTACAGCCAGGCTGTGTCTCCCATGCTCTCCCAGCCTCACCTCAGGGCTTTCCTCCTCCCCATCACTGCTCATCTTCCCCTTTTTACCTTGCTAATGAAAACACCTGGAGGTTGCCCTGTTGTCTCCCTGCCTCTGGGGTTAAATTGCTTTGTCGATGTAATCTTAGATGCTAATGACCAAATAATGGAGTGCAAGAGGAGCTGCAGGAAGCCCTCCCTGGGTATCACTTTGCTGTCATTCTGAAGGCCTTGCAATGTGATCCCTGGGCCAGAGGAATCTGCACTGACATTGTTTGGCCACCCCAATTCCCCCCCCGCAGCAAATCACATCCTTAAGGGATCAGAAGAGGTCTGAGTGTATCTTGAGCTGTAACCTTCCACAAAGGGCTGGGTGAGATTTAGCTCAAGTGGCTCCACTAGAGCCAAGGGAGGCAACAAGGGAAACAAGGGAGTGATGCAGAGGGGTTTGGCTGCTCTGTTTCAGCCACCACATCACACAGAATCACACAGAATCACACAGCATGGTGCAGGTTGGAAGGGAGCTCTGTGGTGGACATCTGCAGATCACCCACTCCAACCCCCCCCCCGCTCCAGCAGGGCTCCCACAGCAGAGCTCAGCCACTCCAACCCCCCCTGCCCCAGCAGGGCTCCCCCAGCAGAGCTCAGCCACTCCAACCCCTGCCCCAGCAGGGCTCCCCCAACAGAGCTCAGCCACTCCAACCCCTGCCCCAGCAGGGCTCCCCCAGCAGAGCTCAGCCACTCCAACCCCTGCCCCAGCAGGGCTCCCCCAGCAGAGCTCAGCCACTCCAACCCCTGCCCCAGCAGGGCTCCCCCAGCAGCTTGCCCAGGGGCACAGTGCCCAGGGGGGGTTGGAAGCTCTCCCCCCCCAGCAGACTCCACAACCTCTCTGGGCAGCCTGCTCCAGGCTCCAGCAGCCTCACCCCAAACAACTTTCTCCTCCTGCTCAGCTCCAACCTCCTGCCTGACACTTTGTGCCCCTTGCCCCTTGGCCTGGCCCTGGGCACCACTCAGCAGAGCCTGGCCCCAGCCTCTTGCCCCCCACAGCTCCTTTAGCTCTTGCTGAGCATTGCTCAGCTGCCCTCTGGGGCTGCTCTGCTCCAGGCTCTCAGCCCCAGGGCTCTCAGCCTTTGCTGCTGCCAGAGCTGCTCCAGGCCCCTCAGCAGCTTTGTGGCCCTCACTTGGACTCTCTCCAGCACTTCTCTGTCTCTTGAACTGGGGAGCCCAGAACTGGACACAGATCTCTTCCCCAGGCTGAACAACCCCAGATCTCTCAGTCTCTCCTCACCAGAGAGAAGCTCCAGCCTCCTTTCCTGGCCAAGCCACACTCCTGCTGCATCCAGAGCACTGTGGACCCAACCTGAGCAGCAGCTGCTGTCTGTGCTCACTGCTTTGGCTCAGTGGTTCAGTTTTCACTCCCCCCCAAGAATTGTTCTCTAGAGCCCTGGTGCCTTCAGTAGCTGGACTGCAGCAGTGGGAGAGGATCCTGGGCTGCTTAGAATGGGATAGGATAGGATAGGATAGGATAGGATAGGATAGGATAGGATAGGATAGGATAGGATAGGATAGGATAGGGTAGGATAGGATAGGATAGGATAGGATAGGATGGAATGGAACAGGATAGAATGGAATGGAATGGAATGGAATGGAATGGAATAGAATAGAATAGAATAGAATAGAATAGAATAGAATAGAATAGAATAGAATAGAATAGAATAGAATAGAATTAACCAGGCTGGAAAAGACCTCAGAGCTCACCAAGTCCAACCTCTCCCCCAGCACCATCTGATCAACTCAACCATGGCTCCAAGGGCCTCATCCAGGCTCTTCCTAAGCACCTCCAGGGATGGGGATTCCACCACCTCCCTGGGCAGCACATCCCCAGGGCCAATCTCTCTTGCTGGGAAGAACTTTCTCCTCCCCTCCAGCCCAAACCTCCCCTGGCACAGCTTGAGACTGTGTCCTCTTGTTCTACTGCTGGGTGCCTGCCTGGGAGAAGAGCCCAACCCCCACCTGGCTCCAACCTCCCTGCAGGGAGTTGCAGAGAGCAAGAAGGTCTCCCCTGAGCCTCCTCTTCTGCAGGCTAAGCAACCCCAGCTCCCTCAGCCTGTGCTCCCAGGGCTGTGCCCCAGACCCCTCCCCAGCTTTGCTGCCCTTCTCTGGACACACTGAGTCCCCTACTGAAGGGAGGTGTCAGTGACCCCCACGGAGCCCCCCCTGGTGCTCTCCACACGAGCTGAGGGCTGAGCAAGCTGCTGTCTTCAGGCAGGATTGAATTTTTCTCTCCCTTCTTCCACATCTCACTAACTTTTCTCATTTTCTGCCACCCTGAGCACAGCAAAAGGCTTCTGCTGGAGGATTTAAAATAGCCTGGAGGTGGGAGGCGAGAAGTAGTCCCTTAAGGTACAGAGGAGAAACTGAGGCACAGGGAGGCTGAGGGAGTCACTCCACGACTGAGTTATACTGGGAATGTGACTAAGGCAGGGACAGGAATAGGGACAAGAGTTAGAGCACTAAATGCAACCAACAGCTCAAGGGAGGCTGTTGTGAGGTGGGGATTGGGCTCTTCAGTCTGGAGAAGAGAAGGCTCCCAGGAGACCTCCTTGTGGCCTTCCAGGATCTGCAGGGGGCTGCAGGAAAGCTGGGGAGGGACTTTGGAGGGTGTCAGGGAGGGATAGGACTGGGGGGGGATGGAAAGCAAAATAGAAAATGGGTATGAAGCCAGCCCCAGAACTCAAAGCCTTCTGTCCAGGATGTGTGACAGAGGACACAGCCTCAGCTAGTCCCAAGAGAGAGCACTCAGACTCTGAGCAGCAATTTGTCCCTTGTCAGGAGCTTTGCTTGTCAGGCAAGCCAGAACCTTCCCCAGCTCAGCAGCTTGCACTCTGTTTTTCCCAAGTGCCTTTCACATCACCACCTTCAAGGTACAAAAGTCTTCCTGGTCCTGCACAGGCTTTGTCCCTACCAGGGATCTTGAGAGTTGGGGTTGTGCAGGCTGAGAAGAGAAGGCTCCCCAGGAGACCTCCTTGTGGCCTCACAGGATCTGAAGGGAGCTCCAAGAAAGCTGGGCAGGGACTTTGGAGGGTGTGAGGGAGGGATAGGACTGGGGGGGGATGGGAGCAGAAGTAGAAGTGGGGAGCTGGAGATTGGCTGTGAGGAAGAAGTTGTTGGCCAGGAGGGTGGTGAGAGCCTGGCCCAGGCTGCCCAGGGAGGTGGTGGAAGCCTCCTGCCTGGAGGTGTTTGCAGCCAGGCTTGGAGGTGGCTTGTGAGCAAGCTGCTGTGGTTGTGAGGTGTCCCTGCCCATGGCAGGGGCTTGGAGCTGGCTGAGCCTTGAGCTCCCTTCCAACCCTGCCAGCTCTGTGACTCTATGACTTTGAAACAGGTAAAGAGGAAGAAGAAGAAGATCAGCTAAGCATCAACATCCAACATCCCTTCCAACCCTGCCAGTTCTGTGATCTCCTCTGCCAGGTAACCAGGGACAGAACATGAGGCAATGGCCTCCAGCTGCACCAGAAGAGGTTTAGTTTGGCCATCAGGAACTGTGTTATCACTGAAAGGGTTTGTCAGGCACTGGAACAAGCTGCCCAGGGAGGGTAGTGGAGTCACCATCCCCTGGCAGCTGAGGTGCTTGGGGACAGGGCTTAGTGGAGTACTTGGTAGGATAGGGTTCATGGTGGGACTGGATGGTCTTGAGGAGCTTTTCCTACCTAAAGGATCCTGTGATTCAATTCCCATCCCTGCTGCTGCCTTCCTGGGTGGCACTGGTGGAGAGAGAATCTTACTCCACTGAAGGCTGACCCTCAGCAGATGCTTTTGGGGCCTGCCAGGGACACGAGGTGGGATGCTCTGATTTCTGGGAGTGGGGTCACTGAGCTCTCTGGGATAGCATCACAGCTCCCCTGGGAGGCTCTCCAAGGCACATTTTAGCTGTCTAATGCATATTTCACCTCTAGAATACATATATTAGCTCCATGCTGTGTGGTTTGGCTCTCTAATGCATGGCTCTAGCTATGTGATGTGCATTTCCCCTATAGAATGGATCTCTAAAGTGTGTTTTAGGTCCCCCAGTGCATGGTCTAGCTGTGTAATGTGCATTTCCCCTACAGAATGGATGTTTTAGCTCTCTAAAGTATGCTTTAGGTCTCCAGTCCAGGTTTTTAGCTGTGCAGTGGATGGATTGCTCCAAGTCAATCTGGAAAACTCGGCTCCTGAGCTACCCCTTCCGCTGCTGCCCTTCCTCTGCAGCTTTCAGGCACTGGTTAGTGCCCCAAGGGACAAGCCCAAGCCTTGCCCTGTGTGGTTTGGCCACCTGGTGAGCTCACAGTGCCCAGATGCCCAGGAGGCAGCTCTCCAGCAGGTTGGTGCTGTGGCTGCCTGGATGCAGCAGCTGGGGCTTTTGCACGTTGTGCCCCGAGGTGGGAGGAGGGCAGTGACTGCATTAAGGGATTACCCTACAGCAGCCTCCGTTGCTGGGAGGGCTCTGATCCCCCAGCTGAAGAGCAGCAGCTTTGTCCCAGATTTCTCAATGGAAGCTGCTTCCCATTCAGGCACCAGGGAGGAGAGCAGAGGAGCTCCTGCTCCCTGCAGCGGCCAAGCTGGGGCTGCACACAGCCGCCTGGGGCAAACAGAGGAAACCAAAAGGCATTGGTGGAAGAAGGACACCCCCCAAAACGCTGCTTGAGAGGTGATGGGGTTCAGGTGGAGGCAGGGAGTTGGTTTGCTTGGGTTGGTAAAGGCCTTCAAGATCATTGAGGCCAACCATGATCCAGCTCTACCAATTCTGGTGCTAAACCATGGCCCTCAGCACCACATCTCCAAGGCTTTGAAACCCCTTCCAGGGATGGGGACTCCACCACTGCCTTGGGCAGCCTGGGCCAGTCTTTGAGAACCCCTTCAGTCCAGAACTGTCTTCTGAAGTCCAACCTAAACCTCCCCTGGTGCAACTTGAGGCTATTTCTCCTGTCCTATCACTTCTTACCTGGGAGAAGAGACCAGCCCCAGCCTGGCTCCAACCTGCCTTCAGGGAGCTGTAGAGAGCCTGAAGGTCTCCCTTCAGCCTCCTCTTCTCCAGGCTGAATATTCCTGGGTCCCTCAGCTGCTCCTCCCTGAACAGCCCTGTTCTCCAGACCCTTCCCCAGCTCTGTTGTCCTCCTCTGGCCCTGCTCCAGCCTCTCAATGTCCTTCTTGGAGTGAGGGCCCCAAAACTGAGCCCAGCACTCAAGCTGTGGCCCCTCCAGTGTGCAGGACAGGAGGACAATCCCTGCCCTGCTCCTGCTGGCCACTGTCTTGCTGATCCAGGCCAGGATGCTAAGGGCTGGGAACATCTGAGGAGGGGGGGTGGTGAAGATGCTGAGCTGCTTTGTGCAGCCCCATGTCCCCCCTGGGGAGAGATGCTGGAGGGGGTTCCCACTCATGGTCTAGGTCTGCCTGTGGGAAGAGGGAAGTTTGTGATCCCTCTGCTTGGAAGTGTGCCCTGGGGAGGCCATTAAAGAAGGAAAAGAGTGCTGCTGGCTTTGCTTCCTGCTAGGAACAGCCTCTGATGCTGTAGGTCAGGCCACAGCACAGGGGATTTCTTCAGTGGCTGTTAGGAGCAAAACTGAATTTGCTGAGAGCAGATGCAGCAGAAGAGCTGGCTGGGGAAGTGCAGAGAAGAGAGCACAGGGTCATCTTCTATTAGACAGAGAAAAGCCCAGCCCTGAGGAGCAGGTTTGGTGCTGCAGCTCAGAGGAGCCAGCTGGCTCCTGGCTCACAGGGAAGTGCTGGCCACGTTGGACATCCCAGAGGTGTCCCTTCCTGTGCACTTGAATCCCCTGCCCCCCTGTGCTCAGTCCCTCTGCTTTAGGGACACGATCCAGGCCACCTCTGCCTGGCTGAATTTGGGTTTGGGGCAGTGCCTGGAGCCCAAACTCCTCAGGGGGCCCCCACCTGTGGGGCTGGCAGGGGCTGAAGCCAAGCAGGAGGTGATGCCAAGCAGGATGTGATGCTGCTGCTGCTGTGTCCCCCAGTGCTGAACCAAACCTTGGCTGGGGACCTCAGCAGAAGGATGGAGCTGAGGAGACTTGGCAGGGAGGAGGTAATCTGCCCCCTGGGGCTCTCTGCCTGCAGCGAGGGCTGCTGGCCTGGCAGAGCTTAATTGGCTTTGATAGGATTAGAGGGAAGCAGCAGCAGGAGGAACCAGGGCCAGGAGGCCAAGCAGTGTCTGGGGCTGCTGGGCTGGAGAAATCCTTTGAGCCAGCACAACGCTGAGCCAAAGCTGCCCAGAGCTCAAGGGTTAATGTCTGCTGCTGTATTGCAGCTCATGGGGGGGTGGGGATTAACCCTCCTCCTCCTCCTCCTCCTGGTTTTCCTAGCAGCCTCCCCCAAGGCCTGGGGATCTCTCAATAACTTCCAAAGAGCTTCCCCCTGCCTCTGAGCTCCAGAGGCAAGCTGTTGCCATGCTGGAAGTTGTGCCCTGTGGCCTCACACCTCTTGTCATCAAGAGGTGTTGATGGCTCAAAGCAGCTCTGGTTTCTTTGCCTTGGGAGTAAGTGACAGTGATTTATTGGCAGAGGTCCTAGCAGAGGAAAGAGAGGAGAGGAGAGGAGAGGAGGAGGATAGGATAGGATAGGATAGGATAGGATAGGATAGGATAGGATAGGATAGGATAGGATAGGATAGGATAGGATAGGATAGGATCAACCAGGTTGGAAAAGACCTCAGAGATCATCAAGTCCAACCTCTCCCCCTAGCACCATCTGATCAACTCAACCATGGCTCCAAGGGCCTCATCCAGGCTCGTCCTAAACACCTCCAGGGATGGGGGACTCCACCACCTCACTGGGCAGCACATCCCAATGGGGAGGGGGAAGGGAGGGAGAGGAGGGGAGGAGAAGGGAGGGGAGGGATGGGGAGGAGAGGGAGAGGAGGGGAGGTTCAAAGAGGAGAGGTTCAGAGAAGAGAGGAGAGGAGGGGAGAGAGGAGAGGAGAGGAGAGGAGAGGAGAGGAGGAGAGGAGAGGAGGGAGAGGAGAGGAGAGGAGAGGAGAGGAGAGGAGAGGAGAGGAGAGGAGAGGAGAGGAGAGGAGAGGAGAGGAGAGGAGAGGAGAGGAGAGGAGAGGAGAGGAGAGGAGAGGAGAGGAGAGGAGAGGAGAGAGGAGAGGAGAGGAGAGGAGAGGAGAGGAGAGGAGAGGAGAGGAGAGGAGAGGAGAGGAGAGGAGAGGAGAGGAGAGAGAGGAGAGGAGAGGAGAGGGAGAGGAGAGGAGAGGAGAGGAGGAGAGGAGAGGAGAGGAGAGGAGAGGAGAGGAGGAGAGGAAGGAAAAATGGGGTGGTGGAGAATGGCTGTGTTGTGACCCTTCTTGTCTCTCTCCCCCCCAGACTCCTGTGGTTGGGCTGTTTCCCAAAGGCAGGAAATCCCTGGCTTCCCTAAGCCCCCACACTGCTCATGCCTGAGGGTTAAAGAGCTTTGGGGAAACCGGGGAGCTATCGGGGGCGGGGGGGCGCACAACTGAGTGAGGAGCTCAGAGGCTGTCCTCGATGCCCATCTCCTGGGGACAAGAGTTTCCCAGCCACTGCACTCCTGCAGAGGAGACATTTGCCTGCAAACAAACCTCCCTTTGGACCAAAATGGAACCACTTGTGTGAAAAGATGGATGGGAGGCAGCAAGAAGAGAAAAACCTGAAGCCTTTTGCCCTTCTCGCAGGGAAAGTCTGGAGGGCAGGTTCGCCTTGAAGGCTGAAGGTGCCTTGGGGTGAGGGCTGGCTCCTTGTTTTGCCCGGGAGGGGGGGATGGGGGTGTGAGGAGATGGGGGGGGGGGGGGGGGATGCGCAGGCACACACGCGTGTGCAAACACACCCGGGCACGCACGCCCGTGTGCACACACACATAGAGAGAGGCTCTCCCTGCCGCTCAGAAAGCACACACACACACACACACAAATCTCAGCTCCAGCCCAAACACTGATTCAAAACAACTGTTGGCAGCTCCGGCCGCAGCCGCCGCCGCCGCCGTCTGCTTCCCTTTCCCCCCCCTTCCCCGCCCCTCCGCGGCGTGAGACGCTGGCTGGAAACAAACAGGAGAATCCACACCACCCCCCCCCCCCCCCCCCAAAATTAAGACCGACATCTAAAACTGCATCTCCCTTTCCCCGGGGAAGGGCAGAAAAAGCAAGAGAAGGAGGGGAAAAAAAACCCACCCCGCAAAAGCCAAACAACTCCTCTCCGCCGAGCATTCCGAGAGATGCTGCCGGGAGGGGAGCGGAGCCATGGGCGTGCGGCTGGCTGGGGGGGGCGGCTTGGGTTGGGTCCCCACCCCCTGGCTGGGAAGGGGATGCCCGCAGCTTGCTGGGGGGGGGGGGCTGTAGGGCAGGGCTGGGGGTGCTGGTGGGTGTCTCCGGGAGCGGGTGGACTGAGCGAGGGCGGGTGCCAGGGCTGGGGGGCCGGATTTTTTGAGAAGAACCTCAGCTCCTCAGAGCAGCGTGCAGCCGATGGAGGAGTTGGGCGGCTGGTTCTCCCTCTCCGCCCGCAGGAGGAGGAAGAGGAGGAAGAAGAGGTTTCCGGCTGCCGCCTCTCCCCCGTCCTCCCCCTCCCCTTTCCCCTTCCACCCCCACACCTTTATGGACGAGCGCCGGAGCCTGCTCTACTCTCCAGCCGCTTCCTCCACCAGCCGGCGTCCTCGGGGCGGCTCAACCAGCAGCCACCACAACCTGGGCTACACCGAGCAGCTGCCCCCCGCCGCCCCCAGGCGGTCCCCGAGCAAGAGGAGGAAGAAGGTGAAGAAGGGGGAGGAAGGCAGCATGACGGTGGTGGGGGGGGCGAAGGCGGGCGGAGACCCATTGCTAGAAGAACCACAACCCCCCTCAGCCCCGCGCTCGGCGGGGACCGCTACGACCAGCCCCCGACTCCCCGCCGCCCTCCCTGCCGGCCAGTCCGCGGACGGCGGGGAGCAGGAGTGCTGCGAGCGGGTGGTGATCAACATCTCGGGCTTGAGGTTCGAGGACCCAGCTGAAGACCTTGGCACAAGTTCCCCCGAGACGCTGCTGGGGGACCCCCGCAAGAGGATGCGCTACTTCGACCCCCCTCCGCAACGAGTACTTCTTCGACCGCAAACCGGCCCAGCTTCGACGCCATCCTCTACTACTACCAGTCGGGGGGGCGCATCAGGAGACCTGTTCAACGTCCCCCATCGACATCTTCTCCGAGGAGATCCGCTTCTACCAGCTCGGGGAGGAGGCCATGGAGAAGTTCCGGGAGGATGAGGGCTTCATCCGGGAGGAGCAGCGGCCCCCTGCCCGACAAGGAGTTCCAGCGCCAGGTGTGGCTCCTCTTCGAGTACCCCCGAGAGCTCGGGGCCGGCCCGAGGCATTGCCATCGTCTCTGTCTTGGTCATCCTTATCTCTATTGTCATCTTCTGTCTGGAGACCCTGCCTGAATTCAGGGGAGGATCATGACTATGAGGAACTGGAGGGACCTTTGGGACGGGCGGTGGCCCTCTGCCACCTGACGTCTTCAGCAACTCTTCGTCCTCGGCTGCTTCCATGGTGTCGTCCTTCACCGACCCTTTCTTTGTGGTGGAGACTTTGTGCATCATCTGGTTCTCCTTCGAGCTGCTGTGTCAGGTTCTTCGCCTGCCCCAGCAAGGGCCACCTTCTCCAAGAACATCATGAACATCATCGACATCGTGGCCATCATCCCTTACTTCATCACGCTGGGCACCGAGCTGGCCGAGAGGCAAGGCAACGGCCAGCAGGCCATGTCCTTGGCCATCCTCCGAGTCATCCGCCTGGTGCGGGTCTTCCGCATCTTCAAGCTCTCCCCGCCACTCCAAGGGGCTGCAGATCCTGGGCCAGACCCCTCAAGGCCAGCATGCGGGAGCTGGGCCTGCTCATCTTCTTCCTCTTCATCGGCGTCATCCTCTTCTCCAGCGCCGTCTACTTCGCCGAGGCCGACGACCCCAGCTCGGGCTTCAGTAGCATCCCCGACGCCTTCTGGTGGGCCGTGGTGACCATGACCACGGTGGGCTACGGGGACATGCACCCCCATCACCATCGGGGGCAAGATCGTGGGGGTCGCTGTGCGCCATCGCGGGGGTGCTGACCATCGCCCTGCCCCGTCCCGGT
>NW_027142602.1:230643-301480 GCF_026170545.1 Melanerpes formicivorus | reverse complement strand
TTTGCCCCCATCACCTCTTTCTCCTGCTTCTTTGCCCCCTGTTTTGTGTGTTTCCAGGCCTGAGCTCCTCTACAAAGCTTCTCTTGTTCTCCAGCACAATAGATGCCCTCCAGGTGCTTGGGGTGGCCGGAGGAGCAGAGGAGTTTCCATCCCACCCTCCGTGTGGACACAGACAGGGGTCGGCGGTGTCCCTTTCCTCCAGCAGGGTCAGATTTCTCCCCGGGCAATTGTTCCTGCTCCATCACTCGGCAGAAGCAGCCAGCCTTTTATTCTCACCTCCCGGTGGATGCTCAGCTAAGCGGCAGAGAGGCAAAGGGCAGGCAAGCAGCTCCCCCCGAGCTGAAGGGCAGCATCCAGCCCGAGCTCCCCAGCTGCCCAGGGGCTGAGTCCTGGCAGGGCTGCAGCGCAGGCTCAGGCTCCCCCGCGGCGGCTGCTGTGAGCCCAGAGGCTTCGGTGGGAAATCTCTTTCGTTGTGTAGTTTGGAGCCCTCTTCCTGCCAAGCTTTTAAAATATGCATGGCTCGGGGAGAGCGCAGGGAGGCTCCCAGGGCAGGCGGCTGGAGGGCAGGGCCGTTGTTCCCCGTCTGTTTAAAGCCTTCACCAAGGGATCTCCGGGCTGGCTGCAGCTCTCTGGCTGCAAGCAGGCAGAAAGGGCTTCAGTGTGGCTCGTTTTGCCCTTTGCTCTCAGCTGCTGCCTGTACTAGGAAGGAAAGCTCAGGGCATCAGCATCCTCCTGCAACAGCATAGAATCATAGAATCAAGAAGGATGGAAAAGACCTCAGAGATCAGCAAGTCCAACCTCTCACCCAAGACCTCATGACTAATGGACCATGGCTCCAAGTGCCACATCCAATCCCCTCTTCAACACCTCCAGGGATGGGGACTCCACCACCTCCCTGGGCAGCACATCCCAAGGGTCAATCACTCTCTCTATGAAGAATTTCTTCCTCCTCTCCAGCCTAAACCTCCCCTGGCACAGCTTGAGACTGTGTCCTCTTGTTCTGGTGCTGCTTGCCTGGGAGAAGAGCCCAACCCCCACCTGGCTCCAACCTCCCTGCAGGGAGTTGCAGAGAGCAAGAAGGTCTCCCCTGAGCCTCCTCTTCTGCAGGCTAAGCAACCCCAGCTCCCTCAGCCTGTGCTCCCAGGGCTGTGCTCCAGACCCCTCCCCAGCTTTGTTGCCCTTCTCTGGACACCTTCCAGCAGCTCAACCTCTTTCCTGAGCTGAGGAGCCCAGAACTGGACACAGGACTCAAGGAATGGCCAAACCAATGCTGAGCACAAGGGCACAATAACTTCCCTGCTCCTGCTGGCCACACAATTCTTGATGCAGGCCAGGATGCCCTTGGCATGTGATGGCTGCAGGGAGATGGAGACCTTCTGGACATCCTAGGATGTGAAGGGCAGGAAAACAGAGCCCCTGAGTCCTGCCCTGGGGAGGAACAACCTCCTGCAGCAGCACAGCTGAGGGGGGACCTGCTGGAGAGCAGCTCCAAGGGGAATGACCTGGGAGTGCTGGGGGACAGCAAGGTCCCCAGGAGCCAGCAAGGTGCCCTCATGGCCAAGGTCAATGGTGTCCTGGGGGGGCATGGAGAAGAGTGTGGCCAGCAGGGCAGGGGAGGGACTGCTGCTCCTCTGCCCTAGGGAGGCCACATCTGAAGTATCCAGTTCTGGGCTCCCCAGTTTAAGAGAGACAGGGAACTGCTGGAGAGAGTCCAAGTGAGGGCCACAAAGCTGCTGAGGGGCCTGGAGCAGCTCTGGGAGCAGCAAAGGCTGAGAGCCCTGGGGCTGAGAGCCTGGAGCAGAGCAGCCCCAGAGGGCAGCTGAGCAATGCTCAGCAAGAGCTGAAGGAGCTGTGGAGGGCAAGAGGCTGGGGCCAGGCTCTGCTGAGTGGTGCCCAGGGCCAGGCCAAGGGGCAAGGGGCACAAAGTGGCAGGCAGGAGGTTGGAGCTGAGCAGGAGGAGAAGGCAGCCAAGCAGCTTCCCCAGGAGAAGGGTTGCTGCAGAGCCACCCCCCCAGCCCTGTCCCCACAGGGGCTGAAGCTTTGCTGGCTGTGCTGGGGTCGAGCTCAGGACACAACCAAGACCTTTTATCCCTGAGCTTGGCTTCCCAAACAGGCAAGTGAGTAATGCTGACTCCATCAGAGCTGAGCTCATCTCACTTGCTGGGCCCTGTGTTTGCTGCTTTGTGCTGGGAAGGCTCCTGGGCTCCTGCTCTGTGTCCCCAGCAGCCCCCAAGCCCATTTCTTGCTCATGGGAACCTATGTGGAAGAGAGATGTCTGCAGGGTCCCACACTGCCCTCAGCCAGCTGGAGCCTTCCTTATCCCTCTTAGTGGCAAAGCACAGCCAGGAAGGGCTCAGAGATCATCCCCCTGTGTGCTTCTCCTTCCACAAACAAGACTCTGCCTGAGGAGCCCTCTGAGTTCCAGGCTCTGTTTGTGTCTCAGCACTGCTCCAAGGCTGAATTTCCAGCAGTGGGGATGCTATGCAAGCAGGGCAGGGAAACCTCCCTGCAGGGCACTGTCAGCTTTCTCCTTCTCATGGAGCAGGACATGCTCAAGCAAATTAAAACCTGTCCCCTATCTCCTCCAGCTTGCCACTCGAGCTGGGAGCAGCTCAAATGCTTCCTGAGTGCTGGTGATCCTCCAGCCATGCTGGGAGCAGCTTTGCTCAGCCCTGCTGCACACTCATTCCACCACCTCCTGGCTCTCTGGCAGCTCCCTGCAAAAGGAGGCTGGAGCCAGCTGGGGGTTGGGCTTTCTTCCCTAGTCTCAGGTCAGAGAAGGTGGCCTGAAATTGTGCCAGGGGAGGGTCAGGTTGGAGATGAGGGAACATTTCTTTGCTCCAGGGGTGGTCAGGGCTGGGCAGAGGCTGCCCAGGGAGGTGGTGGAGTCCCCAGGCCTGGAGGTGTGCAAGCAAGGCACCTGGGGCCATGGTTTGGTGGCCATGGTGGGGTTGGGTTGATGTTGGACTGGGTGATCTCAGAGGGCTTTTCCAGCCCAAACAATGCCATGATAGGGAGAAATTCTTCAGCAGGAGGGTGGTGAGACACTGGAACAGGTAGCAGCCTCATCCCTGGAGAAAAATGTTCTTTCCCTCTTACAGCAAGAGAAGTGTGGCCAGCAGGGCCAGGGAGGGGATTCTGCCCCTCTGCTCCACTCTGCTGAGCCCACAGCTGCAGCTCTGGGGCCAGCTCTGGAGCCTCTGTGCCAGGAAGGCTCTGGAGGGGCTGGAAGGTGTCCAGAGCAGGGCCAGGAGGAGGAGCAGAGGGCTGGAGCTGCTCTACTCTGCAGACAGCCTGAGAGAGTTGGAGTTGTGCAGGCTGGAGAGGAGAAGGCTCCCAGGAGACCTCCTTGTGGCCTTCCAGGAGCTGCAGGGGGCTGCAGGAAAGCTGGGGAGGGACTTTGGAGGGTGTGAGGGAGGGATAGGACTGGGGGGGATGGAGCAGAAGTAGAAGTGGGGAGATGGAGATTGGCCGTGAGGAAGAAGTTGTTGGGCAGGAGGGTGGTGAGAGCCTGGCCCAGGCTGCCCAGGGAGGTGGTGGAAGCCTCCTGCCTGGAGGTGTTTGCAGCCAGGCTGGAGGTGGCTGTGAGCAAGCTGCTGTGGTGTGAGGTGTCCCTGGGCATGGCAGGGGCTTGGAGCTGGCTGAGCCTTGAGCTCCCTCCCAGCCCTGCCAGCTCTGTGATTCTCTGGCCCTGGCTCAGCAGTGCAGACAGCAGCACACTCTGCCAGGCTGGCTGAAGAATGATTCATTTCCTCCAGACTTGTCACTCAGAAGCTTTTCTGAGCATGTCTCAGCTCTGTCCTGGCTGTGGCTTTGCTACAGTTGGTGCACTTCATTTTTAGCATCTTTAACACCTCCCAGGTGGAAAGGTTTGGTCTGGATGCCCACAGGGAGAGGTGAGGCAGTGGCTGTCTCTGCTCTCCTAGAGAGGATGCAGTGCACTCAGGTCTGGGTTGATGCTGGCCAGCACCAGCTGCTTTGCTCTGCTCTCCTCTGCTCTGCTTTGCTCTGCTCTGCTCTCCTTTGCTCTGCTCTGCTCTGCTTTGCTCTGCTCTGCTCTCCTTTGCTCTGCTCTGCTCTGCTTTGCTCTGCTCTGCTCTGCTTTGTTCTGCTCTCCTTTGCTCTGCTCTGCTCTGCTCTGCTCTGCTCTCCTTTGCTCTGCTCTGCTCTGCTTTGCTTTGCTCAGCTCTGCTCAGCTTTGCTCAGCTCTGCTTTGCTCTGCTCTGCTTCGCTTTGCTCTGCTTTGCTCTGCTCTGCTTCGCTTTGCTCTGCTCTGCTCTGCTTCGCTTTGCTCTGCTTTGCTCTGCTCTGCTTCGCTTTGCTCTGCTTTGCTTTGCTTTGCTCTGCTCTGCTCTGCTTCGCTTTGCTCTGCTTTGCTCTGCTTTGCTTTGCTCTGCTCTGCTTTGCTTTGCTTTGCTCTGCTCTGCTCTGCTTCGCTTTGCTCTGCTTTGCTCAGCTCTGCTTTGCTCAGCTCTGCTCTGCTTTGCTCAGCTCTGCTTTGCTTTGCTCTGCTTTGCTCTGCTTTGCTCAGCTCTGCTTTGCTCAGCTCTGCTCTGCTTTGCTCAGCTCTGCTTTGCTCAGCTCTGCTCTGCTCTGCTCTGCTCTGCTCTGCTCTGCTTTGCTTTGCTCTGCTTTGCTCTGCTCTACTGGCTGGCTTTGGGCAGGTCAGCTCCTCCTGGCCTCAGTTTCCCCATCTGCCAGTGACGCTGAGCAGCTTCATCAAGGGCTTGACCTGGGACATGCTGAGGGAGGAAGAGGCAGAAGTAAAGAATCCTCCAAAAGCTTTTCAGGGTTCAGCGTTCTTGAAGCCTGCAGAGCTTGCCCCAATACCTCTTACACTGGGGTTATCTCCCCCAGCTGGAGGGAAGCCCAGGCTTTGACCCAGCTTCCTGGGGACACCAGCACTGCCCTCCAGCTCCCAACCCCATCATCAGCCTCTCCTGTGGTTTCTTCACTCTGCATTCTGCATTTGCTTTTCCATCCTCCCAGCTCACTCCTCCTGAAGGCAGATTACTTATTTATATGCTCAGAGTGCTGGGGCCAGCTCAGCTCAGCACAGCACAGGCAGGGACCTGGTGGAGCAGGGCCAGGGGAGGCCACAGCAGTGCTGGCAGGGCTGGAAGCCCTCTGCTGTGAGGCCAGGCTGAGAGAGTTGGGGTTGTGCAGCCTGGTGAGGAGAAGGCTCCAGGGAGAGCTTCTGGTGGCCTTGCAGTGCTCCAAGGAGCTCCAAGGTGCTCCAAGGAGGCAAGAAGAAAGCTGGGGACAGAGTTTTGAGCCAGGCCTGTTGGGACAGGGCAAGGGAGAGGTGGTTTGGAACTAAAAGGAGATTCAGACTGGAAAGGAAGAAGAAATTTCCTATGCTGAGGGTGGGGAGAGCCTGTGCCAGGCTGCCCAGAGAGGTTGGAGCTGCCCCATGCCTGGCACCACTGCAGCTCAGGTTGTCTGGGGCTCTGAGCAACCTGCTCTGGCTGCTGACTGGAGTGGGTTGGACTGGATGAGCTTTTAAGGTCCCTTCCCACCCAGACCTTCTGCTCCCTCCTTGTTGGTCTCTGCTTGGAGCTGCCACCACAGCACCACAGGGATCTGTACCTTAGGCCAAAAACTAGGCAGAGGAATTTGGGGTTAGATATGACCCTGCCTGCTGGGAACTGGAGCTGGCAGGGGGGGTGTGGAAGGGCTTTGCTGTGGGCTGGGTGCAGCAGTGCAGGCTGCAGGGGTTTGCTACCCCTGCACAGGCAGCCCCGGGGGCTAGCACCCAGCACTTCAGGTCCTTGAATGAGTCATGGAGGCTCCAAGCCTAGAAGTGTTCAAAGCCAGGCTGGGTGGGTGGGGAGAGCCTGGCACAGGCTGCCCAGGGAGGCTGTGGCTGCCTCCTCCCTGGAGGTGCTGAGGGCCAGGCTGGATGAGACCTTGAGCAAGCTGGGCTGGGGGGAGGTGTCCCTGCCCATGGCTGGGGGGTTGGAGCTGGGTGATCTTGAAGGTCCCTCCCAACCCAAACCATTCCAGGACTCCATGGAATCCTTGAGGCTTGAGGACTCTGTTATTCTGCACTTCAGAAGCCTCTGAGCCACAGGAGGAGATCTCCTGCAGCATCTGCACCGAGCCTGAGCTGTTCTCTCCTGGGGCTGGAGACCTTTCGGGGATGTCTTGTTGCATCCTGCTTGCAGCACGCTGTGAGGAAGCAAAGCATGCAGAGGGAGATGTGAAGCAGGCAGCAGGACCTGGGCCAGCTGCTTTTCTGCCTTCTGATGTCTCCTGGGACCTGGCTTCATCGCTCTGCTTTCTTAAGCGAGCTGCTGGGCAGCCCCTCAGAGGAGAGCAGTGCCCAGGCTCTTCTCTTCATCAGCCAGCCATGGAACTTGCTGAGAAGAGCTACCAAGTGGAAGTGATGAGATCTGGTGGTCCCAAGCCTGCTTTGGTTGGCATTAATTACTCTTGGACTCCCTTCAGGCTCTCTTCCACCCCTGCAGATGGTTTGGGATCAGCAGCACGTGGCCGGAGCCATCCCTTCTGCAGGCCACTTGGGTTGGAGCCCTCCAAACCCTGGCCCAAGAGGAGCTGTTTCCCGGTCCCTTGGATTTTCACCAGCTCCAGGAGCTCAGGAGGCTTGGACTCAACTCCTGCAGTCTGCTCCCCCAGCCCTGAGCACTTGGAGACAAAGGCTTTGGCTTGGCTGGGTTCACAGCAGCTCATTTTTGGGGCTGCTGCTTGATGTCCTCTGTTCCTCTTGGAGTGGAGAGGATTTCATCACCACCACCACCACCACCATAAGAGAGGAAGACATCTGGATCCCTGCAGGAGCTGGAGAAGAGATATCTGCTGGATGCTCCTCACTCCCTCTGCTGTTCCTGCTGGATTTGGTGGGGGAAACATCATTTCTCCCAGGAGGATTTGGGATTGCTTCCTCCAAGGACAAGGATACAGCCTTTGTCCCTGCCCATGGCAGGGGGGGGTGGGAGCTGGATGATCCTTGAGGTCTCTTCCAACCCTGACAATCTTATGATTCTAAGGCTCAAGGGCAGCCCCAAACTTTGGATCATTCTCCCCTCTTTGAGGGAATTGTTCTTTACCTCTTACAGCAAGAGGAGTGTGGCCAGCAGGGCCAGGGAGGGGATTCTGCTCCAGGGGTGGTCAGGGCTTGGCAGAGGCTGCCCAGGGAGGTGGTGGAGTCCCCAGGCCTGGAGGTGTTCAAGCAAGGCACCTGGGGCCATGGTTTGGTGGCCATGGTGGGGTTGGGTTGATGTTGGACTGGGTGATCTCAGAGGGCTTTTCCAGCCCAAACAATGCCATGATAGGGAGAAATTCTTCACCAGGAGGGTGGTGAGACACTGGAACAGGTAGCAGCCTCATCCCTGGAGAAAAATGTTCTTTACCTCTTACAGCAAGAGAAGTGTGGCCAGCAGGGCCAGGGAGGGGATTCTGCCCCTCTGCTCCACTCTGCTGAGCCCACAGCTGCAGCTCTGGGGCCAGCTCTGGAGCCTCTGTGCCAGGAAGGCTCTGGAGGGGCTGGAAGGTGTCCAGAACAGGGCCAGGAGGAGGAGCAGAGGGCTGGAGCTGCTCTGCTCTGCAGACAGCCTGAGAGAGTTGGGGTTGTGCAGGCTGGAGAGGAGAAGGCTCCCAGGAGACCTCCTTGTGGCCTGCCAGCAGCTGCAGGGGGCTGCAGGAAAGCTGGGGAGGGACTTTGGAAGGTGTGAGGGAGGGATAGGACTGGGGGGGATGGAGCAGAACTAGAAGTGGGGAGATGAAGATTGGATGGCAGGGAGAAGTTGTTGGGCAGGAGGGTGGTGAGAGCCTGGCCCAGGCTGCCCAGGGAGGTGGTGGAAGCCTCCTGCCTGGAGGTGTTTGCAGCCAGGCTGGAGGTGGCTGTGAGCAAGCTGCTGTGGTGTGAGGTGTCCCTGCCCATGGCAGGGGCTTGGAGCTGGCTGAGCCTTGAGCTCCCTTCCAGCCCTGCCAGCTCTGTGATTCTCTGATACTCTGCAGAGCCCCAGCCCTGTCATCCCCCTCCTGCCCAAGCCAAAAGCATTTCCCAGGCTGTTGGAGGAGCTGCTTGGATTGCATTGGTGTAAGACACCAGGGCTGCTTCAGCATCCCAGCAGCCTTCCTACTGCTTTGTGAAACAGCCCTGCAGGTGGGAGGGGGGTGGGGTGGTGTAATCCCCTCCAGCAAGCCCAGTCCAGTAAAGCCTAAACCCCAGTTAGCTTTAAGCCCTTGAATAGACCTTCTGGCACTTCAGGATAAGCTGGTGTTGAACAGCCAGCTGGGCTGAGACACTTGCAAGGAGCTCTAAGCCCCTCTGGCAGCTTCTTTTCCCCCTGAGTGCCACACTGCCTTGCAAGGGGATCTTTGCTCCTTGTGGGAATTCCCACCTCTCTCCTTAATCTTCCTGGCTTTGCCATCCCTGCAGCATCATCTAAGGCCCTGGGATGGGCTGCCCAGGCAGGTGTGGAGTCCCCATCACTGCAGGTCTTTAAGGAAAGCTTGGATGTGGCCCTTGGGGGCTCTGGTTTAGCTGCTGTGGTGGCGTTAGGTCACAGGCTGGACTTGAGGCTCTCAGAGGTCTTTTCCAGCCTCAGGAATTCTGTGAGTCTGTGATCAGCCCTGCAGCATCAGCCCTGCAGCATCAGCCCTGCAGTATTAGCCTTGCAGCATCAGCCCTGCAGCATTAGCCCTGCAGCATCAGCCCTGCAGCATCAGCCTTGCAGCATCAGCCCTGCAGCATCAGCCTTGCAGCATCAGCCCTGCAGCATCAGCCCTGCAGCATTAGCCCTGCAGCATCAGCCCTGCAGCATCAGCTCTGCAGCATCAGCCCTGATCAGCCCTGCAGCATCAGCCCTGCAGCATCAGCCTTGCAGTATTAGCCTTGCAGCATTAGCCCTGCAGCATCAGCCCTGCAGCATCAGCCCTGCAGCATCAGCCTTGCAGTATTAGCCTTGCAGCATTAGCCCTGCAGCATCAGCCTTGCAGCATCAGCCCTGCAGCATCAGCCCTGCAGCATCAGCCTTGCAGTATTAGCCTTGCAGCATTAGCCCTGCAGCATCAGCCCTGCAGCATCAGCCCTGCAGCATTAGCCCTGCAGCATCAGCCTTGCAGCATCAGCCTTGCAGCATCAGCCCTGCAGCATCAGCCTTGCAGCAGCAGCCCTGCAGCATCAGCCCTGCAGCATCAGCCCTGCAGTATTAGCCTTGTAGCATTAGCCCTGCAGCATCAGCCCTGCAGCATCAGCCCTGCAGCATCAGCCCTGCAGTATTAGCCTTGTAGCATTAGCCCTGCAGCATCAGCCTTGCAGCAGTAGCCCTGCAGCATCAACCCTGCAGCATCAACCCTGCAGCATCAGCCCTGCAGTGTCATCCAGGGAGCAGGTCTCACCCTCCTTGCAGCATGGCTCCCCTCCCATCTTGCCCATCTCCACCCTGGCTCTCCCTCTGGGGACAACAGGCTCATCTGGGGAGATGAGCTGGGGCCAGGCAGGTCCTGTTGCTCTGGACCATGCCTCTGGATCCTTCCTAGCCTTGTCTCATCACAGGCTGCTAATGAAGCATCCTGCTCAGCTAATCTGATTTGGTGGTTGTGCTCATCTCATTAGTGTGCACCACACTCTTCTTAAGGGCCTTAATGAACCTCCTTATGGGAAGCTCTACTAATTCCCACTTGAAAAATCACCACAAAAGGGTCAGGCAGCAGCACAACAGCTGAGGGGGCACCTGCTGGAGAGCAGCTCCAGGGAGAAGCACCTGGGAGTGCTGGGGGGGACAAGGTCCCCAGGAGCCAGCAAGGTGCCCTCGGGGCCAAGAAGGTCAATGGTGTCCTGGGGGGGGGGGCATGAAGAAGAGTGTGGCCAGATGGGTGAGGGAGGTTCTTTTCCCCCTCTGCCCCAGTCAGGCCATAGCTGGAGTATTTGGTCCAGCTCTGGGCTCCCCAGTTCAAGAGAGACAGAGAACTGCTGGACAGAGTCCAAGTGAGGGCCAGGAAGCTGCTGAGGGGCCTGGAGCAGCTCTGGGAGCAGCAAAGGCTGAGAGCCCTGGGGCTGAGAGCCTGGAGCAGAGCAGCCCCAGAGGGCAGCTGAGCAATGCTCAGCAAGAGCTAAAGGAGCTGTGGGGGGCAAGAGGCTGGGGCCAGGCTCTGCTGAGTGGTGCCCAGGGCCAGGCCAAGGGGCAAGGGGCACAAAGTGTCAGGCAGGAGGTTGGAGCTGAGCAGGAGGAGAAAGTTGTTTGGGGTGAGGCTGCTGGAGCCTGGAGCAGGCTGCCCAGAGAGGTTGTGGAGTCTGCTGGGGGGGAGAGCTTCCAACCCCCCCTGGGCACTGTGCCCCTGGGCAAGCTGCTGGGGGAGCCCTGCTGGGGCAGGGGTTGGAGTGGGTGAGCTCTGCTGGGGGAGCCCTGCTGGGGCAGGGGTTGGAGTGGCTGAGCTCTGCTGGGGGAGCCCTGCTGGGGCAGGGGGGGTTGGAGTGGCTGAGCCCTGCTGGGGGAGCCCTGCTGGGGCAGGGGTTGGAGTGGCTGAGCTCTGCTGGGGGTGCCCTGCTGGGGCAGGGGTTGGGCAGGGTGAGCTCTGCTGGGGGAGCCCTGCTGAAGCAGGGGGGTGTTGGACTGGATGAGCTCCAGAGGTCCCTTCCAACCATGCTGGGGCTCTGGGATCCTGTACTTTGTGTGTGTGGCTCCCACTGGGGTGTAACCCTCCTGGGGTTTGGCCATGCCCCATCCACAGGCAGGTGCAGAGCCCAGGCTGGAGGGCAGGAGGTGCTCCCATGGGCAGGCTGTGAAGTGACTCTGAAAGCCAGAGGGCTGTGAGCTGCTGCATGAATGCTCCCAGCTCTGTTTAAAAGGCAGTAAGGCTGTGAAGGAAGAAGGTTGGGAACCAATTTTTCCCTTCTTTTTTTTTGGGGGGGGTGGGGGATTGTTTAATGGGAGGAAGGGTGTGAAGGAAGAAGGATGTGGAGGAAGAAGGATGTGGACCTCAATTTCCCCTTTTTAAGGGGAAACAGGAATGGGAAGGACTAAAGATGGGAACCAATTTCCCCCTTGCTGTTTAAAGGGAATTGGGATGTGGAGGACCTTAGTGGTACTGATACTGATACTGAATGGATGTCCCCCAGGGAGCAGTGCTGGGCCCCAGCCTCTTTAATATCTTCATTGATGATCTGGAGGAGGGCATTGAGTCAGTCCTCAGCAAGTTTGCAGCTGACACCAAGCTGGGAGCAGAGGTTGGTCAGTCAGAGGGCAGAAGGGCTCTGCAGAGGGACCTTGCCAGGCTGGGCAGATGGGCAGAGTCCAACAGGATGGCATTCAACAAGTGCCAGGGGCTGCACTTTGGCCACAGCAACCCCAGGCAGAGCTACAGGCTGGGGGCAGAGTGGCTGAGAGCAGCCAGGCAGAGAGGGACCTGAGGGTGCTGATTGACAGCTGGCTGAACATGAGCCAGCAGTGTGCCCAGGTGGCCAAGAAGGCCAAGGGCATCCTGGCCTGCAGCAGGAAGAGTGTGGCCAGCAGGAGCAGGGAGGTCATTGTGCCCCTGGACTCTGCATTGGTTAGGCCACACCTTGAGTCCTGTGTCCAGCTCTGGGCTCCTCAGCTCAAGAAGGACATTGAGAGACTTGAAGGTGTCCAGAGAAGGGCAACAAGGCTGGGGAGGGGTCTGGGGCACAGCCCTGGGAGGAGAGGCTGAGGGAGCTGGGGTTGCTTAGCCTGCAGAAGAGGAGGCTCAGGGGAGACCTTCTTGCTCTCTGCAACTCCCTGCAGGGAGGTTGGAGCCAGGTGGGGGTTGGGCTCTTCTCCCAGGCAAGCAGCACCAGAACAAGAGGACACAGTCTCAAGCTGTGCCAGGGGAGGTTTAGGCTGGAGGGGAGGAGAAAGTTCTTCACAGAGAGTCATTTGCCATTGGGCTGTGCTGCCCAGGGAGGTGGTGGAGTCCCCATCCCTGGAGGTGTTCAGGAGGGGATTGGATGTGGCACTTGGTGCCATGGTTTAGTCATGAGGTCTGTGGTGACAGCTTGGACTTGATGATCCTTGAGGTCTCTTCCAACCTTGGTGATACTGTGTAATACTGTGAGACTGTGAGACTGTGAGACTGTGAATGAAGACATGAAGGCAATTTCCCCATTTTTGTTTGATGGGAATGAAGATGGGAAGGAAGAAGGATGTGAGGGAATGGGGATGGGAAGGGATAAGGATGGGAAGGAATAAGGATGGGAAGGAATAAGGATGGGAATCTAAATTTCCCCCTGTTAAGGGGAAACAGGGATGAGAAGGACTAAAGATGGGAACCAATTTCCCCCTTGCTCTTTAAATGGAATGGGGATGTGGAGGAATCCAATTGTCCCTCTTCTATTTAAAGGGGAATAGGAATGGGAGGGAATTAAGAGGTGAATCCAACATTCCCTGTTCTATTGAAGAGGGAACAGGGATGGGGAGGAATAAAGAGGTGAATCCAACATTCCCTATTCTATTGAAGGGGGAACAGGAATGGGGAGGGATAAAGAGGTGAATCCAACATTCCCTATTCTATTGAAGGGGAATAAGAATGGGAAGATTGAAGGGGGAATAGGAATGGGAAGGAATAAAGAGGTGAATCCAGTTTTCCCTATTTGATTTAAAGGAGAATAGGAATGGGAA
The DNA here is from genome assembly GCF_026170545.1 of Melanerpes formicivorus. Classification (NCBI taxonomy): domain Eukaryota; kingdom Metazoa; phylum Chordata; class Aves; order Piciformes; family Picidae; genus Melanerpes; species Melanerpes formicivorus. Next base: position 288,878 of record NW_027142602.1, on the reverse strand, counting down.
GGAAAAAGGAGGTGAATCCAATATTCCCTATTCTATTGAAGAGGTAACAGGGATGGGAAGGAATAAAGAGGTGAATCCAACATTCCCTATTCCATTGAAGGGGGAACAGGGCTGGGAAGGAATAAAGGGAAGGAATAAAGAGGTGAATCCAACATTCCCTGTTCTATTGAAGAGGGAACAGGGATGGGGAGGAATAAAGGGAAGGAATAAAGAGGTGAATCCAACATTCCCTGTTCTATTGAAGGGAAACAGGGATGGGGAGGGATAAAGAGGTGAATCCAACATTCCCTATTCTATTGAAGGGGAATAAGAATGGGAAGATTGAAGGGGGAATAGGAATGGGAAGGAATAAAGAGGTGAATCCAATATTCCCTGCTTTATTGAAGGGGAACAAGGAAGGGAAGGAATAAAGGGATGAATTCAACATTCCCTATTCCATTGAAGGGGGAAAAGGGATGGGAAGGAATGAAGAGGTGAATCCAACATTCTCTCTTCTATTGAAGAGGGAACAGGGATGGGAAGGAATAAAGAGGTGAATCCAACATTCCCTATTCCATTGAAGGGGAACAGGAATGGGAAGGAAAAAGGGGGTAAATCCAACATTCCCAATTCTATTGAAGAGGGAACAGGGAAGGGAAGGAATAAAGAGGTGAATCCAACATTCCCTACTTTATTGAAGGGGAACAGGGATGGGGAGGAATAAAGAGGTGAATCCAACATTCCCTACTTTATTGAAGGGGAACAGGGATGGGGAGGAATAAAGAGGTGAATCCAACATTCCCTACTTTATTGAAGGGGAACAGGGATGGGGAGGAATAAAGAGGTGAATCCAACATTCCTTACTTTATTGAAGGGGAATAGGAAAGGGAAGATTGAAGGGGGAATAGGAATGGGAAGGAATAAAGGGGTGAATCCAACATTCCCTATTTTATTGAAGGGGGAACAGGGCTGGGAAGGAATAAAGAGGTGAATCCAACATTCCCTATTCCACTGAAGGGGGAACAGGGATGGGAAGGAATAAAGGGAAGGAATAAAGAGGTGAATCCAACATTCCCTGCATTATTGAAGGGGGAACAGGGATGGGGAGGGATAAAGAGGTGAATCCAACATTCTCTATTCCATTGAAGGGGGAACAGTGCTGGGAAGGTGTCAGAGGGGTCCAGCCTGCAGCCCCTCTTCCCCTGCACCACACTGAAGTGAGGAGCTGCTGCCTGTTTCCCAGCCCCAGGCTGTGCTTAACAGAGGTTCTCTGCTCTGCCCCACAGCGACCAGAGGAAGCTGCACGAACTTCAGGCCCTTCAGACACGAAACCTCTCCAAGGAAATGGCAAACAGCAGGGACACAGCAACTGCTGGAGCTGAGCAGCCAAGGCTCTTGTCCTCCCCTCCCTTCCCCCTCCACTTAAACCCAAGTGATGTTTCAGAGCTTCTATGGACAACTTGACCACGTTCTCTGTGCTCTCTACCAAGTGCTTTTATGTCCAAGGGAACAGCTTTGGAGCTGGAAGATTCTCCTTGACTCATGTGCAATACAATGGGACTGAGCTGAGCAGAGCCAGGAGGAGGAGGGGGAGGGGGGAGGTGGGGAATCTTTTTGGACACTATTTTAGTCTATTTTTTTTAAATGCTGATTGTTTAAAAGAATATGTCCTGAAAGAAGAAAGGAAAACCTGAAGCAGAGCTGCTGCTAAAGAGCCCAAGGGGTTTTGAGGGGGGGAGAGGGGGTTGGGAGGATGGTTGGGGGGAAGGTTTGGGGGGCTCTCAGTGCTCCCTGCCCAGGGCCACAGGTTGTTGGCAGCGCTGAGATGTGAACAATTCCTCTGCCACTCTCCTGGCTCCCATGGAGATATTCCTGGCAAAGCAATGGACAAGACCCAGAAGGGCTTCTGAGCTGTGATGTTGAGCTGCTAGAGGGTAGCAGGGCCCTGCAGAGGGACCTGGAGTGCCTGCAGAGGTGGGCAGAGGCCAACAGGATGGCATTCAACAAGTGCCAGGGGCTGCACTTTGGCCACAGCAACCCCAGGCAGAGCTACAGGCTGGGGTCAGAGTGGCTGAGAGCAGCCAGGCAGAAAGGGACCTGGGGGGAGTGGTTGATAGTAGGCTGAACAGGAGGCAGCAGTGTGCCCAGGGTGGCCAAGAAGGCCAAGGGCAGCCTGGCCTGCAGCAGGAAGAGTGTGGCCAGCAGGAGCAGGGAGCTCATCCTGCCCTGTGCTCAGCACTGCTGAGGCCACACCTGGAGTCCTGTGGCCAGCTCTGGGCTCCTCAGGTCAGGAAAGAGGTTGAGCTGCTGGAAGGTGTCCAGAGAAGGGCAAGAAAGCTGGGGAGGGGTCTGGGGCACAGCCCTGGGAGGAGAGGCTGAGGGAGCTGGGGTTGCTTAGCCTGCAGAAGAGGAGGCTCAGGGGAGACCTTCTTGCTCTCTCCAGCTCCCTGCAGGGAGGTTGGAGCCAGGTGGGGGTTGGGCTCTTCTCCCAGGCAGGCACCCAGCATCAGAACAAGAGGACACAGTCTCAAGCTGTGCCAGGGGAGGTTAAGGCTGGAGGGGAGGAGAAAGTTCTTCCCAGAGAGAGTTGTTAACCATTGGGCTGTGCTGCCCAGGGAGGTGGTGGAGTCCCCATCCCTGGAGGTGTTCAGGAGGGGATTGGATGTGGCACTTGGTGCCATGGTTTAGTCATGAGGTCTGTGGTGACAGCTTGGACTTGATGAGCTTTGAAGTCTCTTCCAACCTTGGTGATTCTGTGAGACTGTGATTTGGGAGCCAGGATTGCTCCAGCCCTCACTGGAGCTCAGCAGAAGAAGTTCTCCTCCTCCTCCTCCTCCTCCTCCTCCTCTGGCTTCTCCACCCCCTGCCTGCAAACTTCAGGCTTGAGAAATTCCCTCAGCGCTGCTGGGAGCTGATGTGGAGCCTGAAGGACTGCAGGGCCTTGGCTTGAAGTCACCTGGATGATGTTGGTTGGGTTTGAAACATGGATGACAACTTCTCAGCTTGAATTCCTTCTCCTGTCACAGTGCAAGGTTGATGGTGGGACCCTTGGGACTCAAGGGAGCAAGGCCTGGGCAGGGGGGTCCCAAGGGCAGAGGTCTCTGGGGCTCTGCATAGAGGCAAGCTGGGGAGAATGGGCTGGGATAGGGGAGAATGGGATGGGATGAGGGAGAATTAGCTGGGATAGGGGGAGAATGGGATGGGATGAGGGAGAATGGGATGGGATGAGGGAGAATGGGCTGGGATAGGGGGAGAATGAGCTGGGATAGGGGGAGAATGGGCTGGGATGGGGGAGAATGGGCTGGGATAGGGGGAGAATGGGCTGGGATGGGGGGAAAATGAGCTGGGATGGGGGAGAATGGGCTGGGATAGGGGGAGAATGGGCTGGGATGGGGGGAAAATGAGCTGGGATAGGGGGAGAATGGGCTGGGATAGGGGATAATGAGCTGGGATAGGGGGAGAATGGGCTGGGATAGGGGAGAATGGGCTGGGATGGGGAGGAAAGAAACAAGAGGGAGAAAAAAACCCCAACAGTTTTAGTCCAAGCTGTGTGGTTTGAGGCTCAAGAGCAAGCCTGGGTCTGGCCCTCGGTGGGACATTGCTCCCTGGGCTTGTTCTGTTCCTGCCCAGCATGGCAGAAACCCTGTGGCCACTGGAGCTGTGCATAAAGGCATTAGGCAGGGCTGGTGCAGCTGGCACCTGGCTTGGATGTGGCTTTTCCTGGCAGCAGAAGGTGCTGAGGGAGGTGGCCTGGGGCCCAGCACTGCTGGGAAGGGCCCAGGAAGCAGCTCCCCCAGGCTGATGGCCATCAGCTGGGGATGCCAAGGCTTGGCAGGGGTTGCTGGGGGCTGAGGGAGGTGAAGCAATCCGTGGTGTGAAATCAATCCTGTGTGAAAGCCAAGGGCACAGATTAAGGCTAATTGGGGTGGTGCCTCTCCTTAGCTTCCCCTTTGGCCACGCTCTGCCCTGCAGCCAGGCCCTGAGGGGGGAGGGAGAGGGAGCTCCTCCCTGGGGTCCTCCAGCAGATCTCTCTGCTGGCAAATCCCCAGGGGGCTGGCAGCAGCTGGGGTGCTGTGGATAGGCCTGCAGAGCAATTTGCCCCACGGCTGGCTGTGTCTTCTCGTGGCATGGCCAACTCCCTCCTCCCAGGCATCCATCCCCTGTCTCCTGCAGGGGGGAGCTGTGCCCTCCCCAGGCTGCCTCACCCTGCAGCTCCCCAGCACCACAATCAGTGAATGCTCAGACCATGAGAAGCCTAAGATCTTAAAAAGACCCTAAGAAGACCCCTTGAACAAGACAGTAGACAGCCTCCAGTGTTTGGGGGGGTGAGGGCTGAGCCTGTTCCCATCACTGGGAACCCCAAATGACTGAGCAGTGCTGATGGATTGAGCTGCCAGCAGGCTGGGGGAGGTGGGACTGAGTTCTTTGGGAGGTCTCTCATCCAAAGCTGCTTCCCTGGAGCTTGATGGGTTTGTACCAGGGCCTTAAGGCTGCAGAAGAGGCTAAGCAAAAGCTTTGGCAACTCTGGAATCTTGAGGAACTGACCCAGCACAAGGGAGGGGACAGGGCCAGGCTCTGTCCAGCTGCACCAGGGACAGGACAAGGAGCAGAGGATGGAAGCTGCAGCACAGGAAGCTCCACCTCAACACAAGGGGAAACTTCTTCACTGTGAGGGTCACAGAGCCCTGCAGCAGGCTGCCCAGAGAGGTTGTGGAGTCTCCCCTGGAGACTTCCAAGGCCCTGTCTGGATGTGTTCCTGTGTGACCTGAGCTGGATTGTATGGTCCTGCTCTGGCAGGGAGGTCAGACTGGATGATCTCTTTGGGTCCTTTCCAACCCCTGACAGCCTGGGATCTGATGTTCAGTTGAGCTGCTGCATCTCAGAGCTGCTGCATCTCAGAGCTGCTGCATCTCAGAGCTGCTGCATCTCAGAGGTGCTGCATCTCAGAGGTGCTGCATCTCAGAGCTGCTGCATCTCAGAGCTGCTGCATCTCAGCACTGTTGCATCTCAGAGCTGCTGCATCTCAGAGCTGCTGCATCTCAGAGCAGCTGCATCTCAGAGCTGCTGCATCTCAGAGGTGCTGCATCTCAGAGCAGCTGCATCTCAGAGCTGCTGCATCTCAGGCCTGCTGCATCTCAGAGCTGCTGCATCTCAGAGCTGCTGCATCTCAGAGCTGCTGCATCTCAGGCCTGCTGCATCTCAGAGCAGCTGCATCTCAGAGCTGCTGCATCTCAGAGCTGCTGCATCTCAGAGGTGCTGCATCTCAGAGGTGCTGCATCTCAGAGCAGCTGCATCTCAGAGCTGCTGCATCTCAGCACTGTTGCATCTCAGAGCTGCTGCATCTCAGAGCTGCTGCATCTCAGAGCAGCTGCATCTCAGAGGTGCTGCATCTCAGAGGTGCTGCATCTCAGAGCTGCTGCATCTCAGGCCTGCTGCATCTCAGAGCAGCTGCATCTCAGAGCTGCTGCATCTCACAGCTGCTGCATCTCAGATTTGCTGCATCTCAGAGGTGCTGCATCTCAGAGCTGCTGCATCTCAGAGCTGCTGCATCTCAGAGCAGCTGCATCTCAGACCTGCTGCATCTCAGAGCTGTTGCATCTCAGAGCTGCTGCATCTCACAGCTGCTGCATCTCAGAGCAGCTGCATCTCAGAGGTGCTGCATCTCAGCGCTGTTGCATCTCAGAGCTGCTGCATCTCAGAGCTGCTGCATCTCAGAGCAGCTGCATCTCAGAGGTGCTGCATCTCAGCGCTGTTGCATCTCAGAGCTGCTGCATCTCAGAGCAGCTGCATCTCAGAGCTGCTGCATCTCAGCACTGTTGCATCTCAGAGCTGCTGCATCTCAGAGCTGCTGCATCTCAGAGCAGCTGCATCTCAGAGGTGCTGCATCTCAGAGGTGCTGCATCTCAGAGCAGCTGCATCTCAGAGCTGCTGCATCTCAGAGCAGCTGCATCTCAGAGGTGCTGCATCTCAGAGGTGCTGCATCTCAGAGCAGCTGCATCTCAGAGTTGTTGCATCTCAGAGCTGCTGCATCTCAGACCTGCTGCATCTCAGACCTGCTACATCTCAGGCCTGCTGCATCTCAGAGGTGCTGCATCTCAGCGCTGCTGCATCTCAGAGCTGCTGCATCTCAGAGCAGCTGCATCTCAGCGCTGCTGCATCTCAGACCTGCTGCATCTCAGAGCAGCTGCATCTCAGAGCAGCTGCATCTCAGAGCTGCTGCATCTCAGAGCAGCTGCATCTCACAGCTGCTGCATCTCAGAGGTGCTGCATCTCACAGCTGCTGCATCTCCTTGTCCTGGTGATCTCCACCACGCTGTGGACCTCGTGCTCAAGTTCTGGGTTATAAACTAAACCCCAAACCCTTGAGGAGATTCCTCCCCCCCCCCTCCTCCCTGCCCCTGTCCTTTGGTTCTCTGTGGGTTTGGCTTTTTTTATACATCTATATGATGATTTTGATTTGACAAATCAGCTGTGACATTTATTTTTGTAATGTTTGGGGTTTATTTTTTTTCCCCCCTTCCCCCTTTTCTTTTTCATCAGAACTTGAAATTGCTCTTTTCATATGCAAAGTTCAATAAAAAGGCTGCAGCTCAGCGTGTGGGGGCTTGGAGAGGGGGGTGGAAGAGGGAGGGGAAGGGTGGAAGAGGGAGGGGAAGGGTGGGAGATGGAGGGGGGTGAAAGAAGGAGGGGGGTGGAAGAGGGAGGGGAGGGGTGAAAGAGGGAGGGAAGAAAGAGGGAGGGGAAGGGAGGGGAGAAAGAGGGAGGGGAGAAAGAGGGAGGGAAAGGAAGGGGTGAAAGAGGGAGGGGAGGAAGAGGGAGGGGAGAAAGAGGGAGGGGAAGGGAGGGGACGGGGGGAGGAGAGGAAGAGGGGGGGGAGGAGAGGAAGAGGGAGGGGAGGGGTGAAAGAGGGAGGGGAGAAAGAGGGAGGGGAGGGGTGGATGATGGAGGGGAGGGGTGAAAGAGGGAGGGCAGAAAGAGGGAGGGGAAGGGAGGGGTGAAAGAGGGAGGGGAAGGGAGGGGTGAAAGAGGGAGGGGAGAAAGAGGGAGGGGAAGGGAGGGGAGAAGGAGGGAGGGGAAGGGAGGGGAGAAAGAGGGAGGGGTGAAAGAGGGAGAGGAAGGGTGGAAGAGGGAAGGGGGTGAAAGAGGGAGGGGAGAGAGAGGGAGGGGGAAGGGAGGAGAGGAAGAGGGAGGGGAGGAGTGAAAGAGGGAGGGGAGGGGTGGAAGAGGGAGGGGAGAGTTGGAAGGGGGGGGTGAAAGAGGGATGGGGTGGAAGAGGAAGGGGTGGTGGAAGAGGGAGGGAGGTGGAAGGGGGGGTGAAAGAGGGAGGGGGAGTGAAAGAGGAGGGGGTGAAAGAGGGAGGGCAGGGGTGGAAGAAGGAGGGGAAGGGTAAAAGAGGCAGGGTAGGGGTGGAAGAGGGAGGGAGGGTGAAAGAGAGGGGTGGAAGAGGGAGGGGAGGAGTGGAAGAGGGAGGGAGGGGTGGTGGGGGGGGCGGGTACAAGGGTGAGGGGTTGGGATGCATCCCCTGGAGGAATTCATCACTCAGGATGGGGAGATTTGAAATTCAAAGCTGCTCCCAGGAGTAAAAGTGACTCAGACAAACCCCAGCATGGTGAGGGCTGGAAGGGAGCTCTGGAGATCACCCACTCCAACCCCCCCTGCTCCAGCAGGGCACCCACAGCACCTTGCCCAGGGGCACAATGCCCCGGGGGGGTTGGGAGTTCTCCACAGAAGGAGACTCCACCAGGGGAATCTACACTGACATTGTTTGGCCACCCCAATCCCACCCAGCAGATCTCATCCTTAAGGGATCAGAAGAGGTCTGAGCGTAGCTGGAGCTGGAACCCTCTGCATAGGGCTGGGGGAGACTTAGCTCAAGTGGCTCCACTAGGCAGCAAGAAGGTCTCCCCTGAGCCTCCTCTTCTGCAGGCTAAGCAACCCCAGCTCCCTCAGCCTCTCCTCCCAGGGCTGTGCCCCAGACCCCTCCCCAGCTTTCTTGCCCTTCTCTGGACACCTTCCAGCAGCTCAACCTCTTTCCTGACCTGAGGAGCCCAGAGCTGGCCACAGGACTCCAGGTGTGGTCTAAGCACTGCTGAGCACAGGGGCAGAATTACTTCCCTACTCCTGCAGAGCATCAGAGAGGACCAGCGAGGTGGAGGGAGGTGTAGGGAGGAGCAGGGCGGTGCAGGGAGGAGCAGGGAGGAGCAGGGAGGTGCAGAGAGGAGCAGGGAGGAGCAGGGCAGTGCAGGGAGGAACAGGGAGGTGCAGGGAGGTGCAGAGAAGAGTAGGGAGGTGTAGAGAGGTGTAGGGAGGAGCAGGGAGGTTCAGGGAGGAGCAGGGACGAGCAGAGAGGAGCAGAGAGGAGCAGGGAGGTGCAGAGAGGAGCAGGGAGGTGCCGGGAGGAGCAGGGAAGTGTAAAGGGGAGCAGGGAGGTGCAGAGAGGAGCAGAGAGGTGCAGAGAGGAGCAGGGAGATGCAAGGAGGAGCAGGGAGGAGCAGGGAGGAGCAGAGAGGAGCAGGGAAGTGCAGAGAGGAGTAGGGAGGTGTAAAGAGGAGCAGGGAGGAGCAGAGAGGTGCAGAGAGAAGCAGGGAGGTGCAGGGTGGTGCAGAGGAGCAGAGAGGAGCAGGGAGGTGCAGGGAGGAGCAGGGAGGAGCAGAGAGGAGCAGAGAGGAACAGGGAGGAGCAGGGAGGTGCAGGGAGGAGCAGGGAGGAGCAGAGAGGAGCAGAGAGGAACAGGGAGGTGCAGAGAGGAGCAGAGAGGAGCAGGGAAGTGCAGAGAGGAGTAGGGAGGTGTAAAGAGGAGCAGGGAGGAGCAGAGAGGTGCAGAGAGAAGCAGGGAGGTGCAGGGTGGTGCAGAGGAGCAGAGAGGAGCAGGGAGGTGCAGGGAGGAGCAGGGAGGAGCAGAGAGGAGCAGAGAGGAACAGGGAGGTGCAGAGAGGAGCAGGGAGGTGCAGGGAGGAGCAGGGAAGTGTAAAGAGGAGCATGGAGGTGCAGGGAGGAGCAGAGAGGAGCAGGGAAGTGCAGAGAGGAGTAGGGAGGTGTAAAGAGGAGCAGAGAGGAGCAGGGAGGTGTAGAGAGGTGTAGGGAGGAGCAGGGAGGTTCAGGGAGGAGCAGGGAGGAGCAGAGAGGAGCAGAGAGGAGCAGGGAAGTGCAGAGAGGAGTAGGGAGGTGTAAAGAGGAGCAGGGAGGTGCAGAGAGAAGCAGAGGAGCAGGGCGGAGCAGGGAGTTGCAGGGAGGTGCAGGGAGGAGCAGAGAGGAGCAGAAGGGATCAGGGAGGTGCAAGGAGGAGCAAGGGGGAGCGAGGGGGAGCAGGAAGTTGCAGGGAGGAGCAGGGAGGAGCAGAGAGAAGCAGGGAGGAGAAGTGAGCCTGCAGGATGTAGGTCAGCCCGGGGGGTGGCAGGGTGTGCCGGCAGGATGGATGCCTGGGGCTTCACTCCCAGAGGTTATAAATGGCAGTGGGTTGATGCCACCAAGGCAGTGACACAGCTGAGAGGGTTTGGAGCTCCACTTGGAGCCAGGCCCTGAGCTGCCTGGCTTGGGGCTGTGTAAATTCAGCTTAAAATAAGGCTCTGGAGGAGCCTGGCTGCTGGAGGGCTGGGCTCTGCTGTCCTTCAGGCTGCTGGAGGGCTGGGTTCTGCTGTCCTTCAGGCTGCTGGAGGGCTGGGCTCTGCTGTCCTTCAGGCTGCTGGAGGGCTGGGCTCTGCTGTCCTTCAGGCTGCTGGAGGGCTGGGCTCTGCTGTCCTTCAGGCTGCTGGAGGGCTGGGTTCTGCTGTCCTTCAGGCTGCTGGAGGGCTGGGTTCTGCTGTCCTTGAGGCTGCTGGAGGGCTGGGTTCTGCTGTCCTTCAGGCTGCTGGAGGGCTGGGTTCTGCTGTCCTTCAGGCTGCTGGAGGGCTGGGCTCTGCTGTCCTTCAGGCTGCTGGGGGGCTGGGTTCTGCTGTCCTTCAGGCTGCTGGGGGGCTGGGCTCTGCTGTCCTTGAGGCTGCTGGAGGGCTGGGTGCTGCTGTCCTTCAGGCTGCTGGAGGGCTGGGTTCTGCTGTCCTTCAGGCTGCTGGAGGGCTGGGCTCTGCTGTCCTTGAGGCTGCTGGAGGGCTGGGTTCTGCTATCCTTCAGGCTGCTGGAGGGCTGGGTTCTGCTGTCCTTCAGGCTGCTGGAGGGCTGGGTTCTGCTGTCCTTCAGGCTGCTGGAGGGCTGGGCTCTGCTGTCCTTGAGGCTGCTGGAGGGCTGGGTTCTGCTGTCCTTCAGGCTGCTGGAGGGCTGGGTGCTGCTGTCCTTCAGGCTGCTGGAGGGCTGGGCTCTGCTGTCCTTGAGGCTGCTGGAGGGCTGGGTTCTGCTGTCCTTCAGGCTGCTGGAGGGCTGGGTGCTGCTGTCCTTGAGGCTGCTGGAGGGCTGGGTGCTGCTGTCCTTCAGGCTGCTGGAGGGCTGGGTGCTGCTGTCCTTGAGGCTGCTGGAGGGCTGGGTGCTGCTGTCCTTCAGGCTGCTGGAGGGCTGGGTGCTGCTGTCCTTCAGGCTGCTGGAGGGCTGGGTGCTGCTGTCCTTCAGGCTGCTGGAGGGCTGGGTGCTGCTGTCCTTCAGGCTGCTGGAGGGCTGGGTGCTGCTGTCCTTCAGGCTGCTGGAGGGCTGGGTGCTGCTGTCCTTCAGGCTGCTGGAGGGCTGGGTGCTGCTGTCCTTCAGGCTGCTGGAGGGCTGGGCTCTGCTATCCTTCAGGCTGCTGGTGCTTGGCTCCCCTCCACAGCCACCTGAGGCCCATGGCAGGCTCCAGCTCTGCACACCAATGCCACCAGTGCAGTAAATCCTTCCCTGGCTGCCTTGGAAGTTTACAGCTTGGAGCCTTCCCTGGCTGCCTTGGAAGTTTACAGCTTGGAGCCTTCCCTGGCTGTCATTCCCTTCCTGCCTGATGAAGAAATAGTGGTGAGTTGCCCCCTCCTGCCCTCCCCAGCAGGCAGGATTTTAATGACCTGTGTCATCCCTCTCTCCCAGCCAGAGCAGCTCTTCCAACCATGACCTTGCCCAGCAGAAGGCTCTGTTCCCCTCTGTGACTGCAGGAGAGGAGCTCACAGCACCATGGTTGGAAAAGCCCTTTAAGCTCAGCACCCCAACACCACCACAGCCATTAAACCCTGGCCCCAGGTGGCATGGCCACACACAGCCAGGAGCTGGGGACTCCCTGCAGGGATGCTGCAAGGGTGGCCACTGCCAAGCAGCCAGCAGCCAGGAGGTGCTGGGGGACAGCTTGGACTTGATGATCTCTGAGGTTTCTTCCAACCTTATTGATTCTATGATTCTAAGTTCAACCCAACACCTCCTGAGAACCAAACCATGGCTCCAAGCACCCCATCCAGTCTCCTCCTGAACCCCTCCAGGGATGGGGACTCCACCACCTCCCTGGGCAGCACAGCCCCAGGGCCAATCTCTCTGGCTGGGAAGAACTTTCTCCTCCCCTCCAGCCTGAACCTCCCCTGGCACAGCTTGAGACTGTGTCCTCTTGTTCTGCTGCTGCTTGCCTGGGAGAAGAGCCCAACCCCCCAGCTGGCTCCAACCTCCCTTCAGGGAGTTGCAGAGAGCAAGAAGGTCTCCCCTGAGCCTCCTCTTCTGCAGGCTAAGCAACCCCAGCTCCCTCAGCCTCTCCTCCCAGGGCTGTGCCCCAGACCCCTCCCCAGCCTTGTTGCCCTTCTCTGGACACCTTCCAGCAGCTCAACCTCTTTCCTGCCCTGAGGAGCCCAGAGCTGGCCACAGGACTCCAGGTGTGGGCTCAGCAGTGCTGAGCACAGGGCAGGATGAGCTCCCTGCAACCTGATTTCCTTGAAACCCCAAACATTGCCACCCCCAGCCCCCCAGAGGGGTTCATCACAAACGAAGGCAACCACCAGGCTGTGGAGCATGGGCTCAAGCAGGGACTGAAGCTGTGTGCAGGTGGTGCCACCTCTCCCATGGGTGCTGGCAGGGGGGGTGGGGGCAGCTCCGTTGGGGAATGCCTGAGCTGAGAGCACAGAGTGGGGAGGGGGAGAAGGGGGAAGCCAGAGCTAAAAATAGCAACATTTTTTTTGAAAGAGAAGGGCTGCAAACCTCTCTGAAGAGAGGAGGGGAGCAGGGGAGGGGTTCCCATGGCAACAGGGAAGTCTGGCTCTTCCCAAACGAGGGGGTGGGAGATGGGGAATAGTAAATACAGCAGAGGAATGACGAGGAGGAGGACACTGGGAGTTGGTGGCATCCCCCCTGGCTGGAGGGGAGGGGGCTGAGGGGCTCCAGCACGGATCCTGGTGGGGGTGCTGGGGCTTTGACACTGCCAGGCCAGGCAGCCTCGGGCAGCCTGCAGAAGAGGAGGCTCAGGGGAGACCTTCTTGCTCTCTGCAACTCCCTGCAGGGAGGTTGGAGCCAGGTGGGGGTTGGGCTCTTCTCCCAGGCAAGCAGCAGCAGAACAAGAGGACACATCCTCAGGCTGTGCCAGGGGAGGTTTAGGCTGGAGGTGAGGAGAAAGTTCTTCATAGAAAGAGAGCTTGTCCCTGGGGATGTGCTGCCCAGGGAGGTGGTGGAGTCCCCATCCCTGGAGGTGTTCAGGAGGGGACTGGATGAGGCTCTTGGAGCCATGGTTTAGTAGTCAGGAGGTGCTGGGTGACAGCTTGGACTTGATGATCCTTGAGGTCTCTTCCAACCTTATTGACTATGATTCTAAGGTCATCCAAGCCCACCACAGCCCCAGGGGCCATGTCCAGATGTTTCTTGGACATCTCCAGGGCTGGGGACTCCACCACCTCCCTGGGCAGCCTCTTCCAATGCACTCTTGGCAGCACCTTGGCATGTCTCCACCTGGTCATGGCACCTGGTGTCCTTCCCACCTCACCTGCAGCCCTGTGGCTGCCACCAGTCAGAACAGCAAGCTCAGAGCTCCTGGGGGACTTGGTCATGAGGCCAGGTTGCTTTCACCACCGTGAGGCATCTCCAGCTGCTCCCAGCAGTGGTGAGAAAGGAAAGAACTTCCTCCAAAGCCTTTCAGAAAGTGCTCCAAATCTTGGCTGCTTCTTCTGTGATGGGACTGGGGGGGATGGAGCAGAACTGGAAATGGGGAGATGGAGATTGGCTGTGAGGAAGAAGTTGTTGGCCAGGAGGGTGGTGAGAGCCTGGCACAGGCTGCCCAGGGAGGTGGTGGAAGCCTCCTGCCTGGAGGTGTTTGCAGCCAGGCTGGAGGTGGCTGTGAGCAAGCTGCTGTGGTGTGAGGTGTCCCTGGCCATGGCAGGGGCTTGGAGCTGGCTGAGCCTTGAGCTCCCTCCCAGCCCTGACAGCTCTGTGAGTCTGTGATTCCTCCACCATGCCAAGGAGAGAGCCTGCAGGGAAGGGAGCTGTGCTGGGGAGCCCAGACATGGGGGGCTCTTGGTGAGAGGGTGAGGGCCACCAAGGGCAGATGGAGAGGTTGAGGACCAAGCTGGAGCAGGCTGGCACAGCAAGCAGCGTGGCACAGCTCCCAGCCTGGCACAGTCCACACTTTGGCACAGCTCACGACCTGTTGTGGCCCCCAGAGTCCAGCAGAGCTCAGGGTTTGGCAGGGCTCAGGGTTTGGCAGGGCTCAGGGCTTGGCAGGGCTCAGGGTTTGGCAGGGCTCAGGGCTTGGCAGAGCTCAGGGCTTGGCAGGGCTCAGGGTTTGGCAGGGCTCAGGGTTTGGCAGGGCTCAGGGCTTGGCAGGGCTCAGGGTTTGGCAGGGCTCAGGGTTTGGCAGAGCTCAGGGCTTGGCAGGGCTCAGGGCCTGGCAGGGCTCAGGGTTTGGCAGGGCTCAGGGTTTGGCAGGGCTCAGGGTTTGGCAGAGCTCAGGGCTTGGCAGGGCTCAGGGTTTGGCAGGGCTCAGGGTTTGGCAGAGCTCAGGGTTTGGCAGGGCTCAGGGCTTGGCAGAGCTCAGGGTTTGGCAGGGCTCAGGGCTTGGCAGGGCTCAGGTTTTGGCAGAGCTCAGGGCTTGGCAGGGCTCAGGGTTTGGCAGAGCTCAGGGTTTGGCAGGGCACAGGGTTTGGCAGAGCTCAGGGTTTGGCAGGGCTCAGGTTTTGGCAGAGCTCAGGGTTTGGCAGGGCTCAGGGCCTGGCAGGGCTCAGGGTTTGGCAGAGCTCAGGGTTTGGCAGGGCTCAGGGCCTGGCAGGGCTCACAATCTGGCACGCTCCATGGCTTGGCCTGCCCCATGGTTTGGAGGGTGTCTCACAGCCTGGCAGGGCCATGGGGCTGGCATGCTCCAGGACTTGGCCCAGCCCAGGCTTTGCCCCTGTGGGATTTTGCTTCATAGCATCCTTAAGGCTGGAAAACATCTCCAAGACCTTCGAGTCCAACTCTCAACCCAAGCCCATCATGGCCACTAAACCATGCCCAGGAGCCCACACCATGGCCAAGAGGTTCTTGGGCACCTCCAGGGGTGGTGACTCCTCCTCCTCTTTGTGCTGTGCCATCTCCTGGCTGAGGCTGCCACGGTGCCACCATGCCCAGGCTGCCACTGTGCCCACACCAACCAGCCCTGGGGAAGGTGCTCCCCAGCCTGACCATCCCCCCCCTGCAGCATCTCCATGGGGGAGGAAGAGGAGGCCAACCATCCTCTCAGACTGCTTTTCCTCCCACCTCGTCCTCAGCCCTGTTGCTCCCCAGGGAGGGATGAACCTCTGCCTCCCCAGCTCAGGTCTGCCCTTCAGTGGCCCTTGGCCTCTCCCCAGCCCCAGCAGACACTTGGGCTGAGACCCACAGCCTCTAAAAATGGCCTCTGTGGGACTGCTTTTTGTCCCACTCATGCTGTGGTGGGAGATGTTGTCCCCCAGCACTCCCAGCTCCTTCTCCTTGGAGCTGCTCTCCAGCAGGTCCCCCCTCAGCTGTGCTGCTGCAGGAGGTTGTTCTTCCCAGGGGCAGGACCCTCCACCTGCTCTGGTTGAGCCTCATGAGGCTCTTCACCCCCAACCCTCCAGCCTGGCCAGGTCTCAATGTCAGCACAGCCTGGGAGGGGCATCAGCCACTCCTCCCATCATCATCATCATCATCATCATCATCACTCCTCCCAGTTTGGTATCATCAGGGAACTTGCTGAGGGTGCAGCCTGATGGGGTAAGGACTTCAGCTGGGGTAAGGTCTTCAGCTGGGGTAAGGTCTCAGCTGGGGTAAGGTCTCAGCTGGGGTAAGGTCTTCAGCAGGGGTAAATCTTCAGCTGGGGTAAGGTCTACAGCTGGGGTAAGGTCTCGGCTGGGGTAAGGTCTTCAGCTGGGGTAAGGTCTCAGCAGGGGTAAGGTCTCAGCAGGGGTAAGGTTTTCAACAGGGGTAAGGTCTACAGCTGGGGTAAGGTCTTCAGCTGGGGTAAGGTCTTCAGCTGGGGTAAGGTCTCAGCTGGGGTAAGGTCTTCAGCAGGGTTAAGGTCTACAGCTGAGGTAAGGTCTACAGCTGAGGTAAGGTCTACAGCTGGGGTAAGGTCTTCAGCTGGGGTGAGGTCTCAGCTGGGGTAAGGTCTTCAGCAGGGGTAAGGTCTTCAGCTGGGGTGAGGTCTCAGCAGGGGTAAGGTCTCAGTTGGGGTAAGGTCTCAGCTGGGGTAAGGTCTTCAGCTGGGGTAAGGTCTTCAGCAGGGTTAAGGTCTACAGCTGAGGTAAGGTCTCAGCTGGGGTAAGGTCTTCAGCAGGGGTAAGGTCTCAGCTGGGGTAAGGTCTTCAGCAGGGGTAAGGTCTCAGCTGGGGTAAGGTCTTCAGCTGGTGTGACTTTGAAGTCCACTTGGAGAAGATAGAGAAGGCAGAAGGGCTTGGTGGAGAAGGCAGAAGGGCTTGGTGGAGAAGGCAGAAGGGTTTGGTGGAGAAGGCAGAAGGGTTTGGTGGAGAAGGCAGAAGGGTTTGGTGGAGAAGGCAGAAGGGTTTGGTGGAGAAGGCAGAAGGGTTTGGTGGAGAAGGCAGAAGGGCTTGGTGGAGAAGGCAGAAGGGTTTGGTGGCTCAGTGAGAGCTCTGAGGAGAAAACTTTGGGCTGGAGCAGAGCCGTGGGTGCAGCTCAGCAGCTCGTCTGCAGCTCAGGGAAGGGAGGGAGGGAGGGAGGGAGGGAGGGAGGGAGGGCCGGGAGTGGGGGGAGGTTACGTCTGGAGCTGTCAGCGTGGGGAGGGAGGCAAAGCACAGACACAGCAACTGCAGCAGCAGCTCCTCAGGCAGGGGAGGAAGTCAGGAGACACTCACTCAGCTGAGAGACATTCCCGCGGGTGTCACAGAGCTGAGAAGCAGCTGCTGGGGAGGTGAAACTTCTCTGGACCTGCTGGAGAGGGCTCCGGAGGAGGGTTACAAAGGTGGTCAGAGGGCTGGAGAACCTCTGCTGGGAGAGTTGGGGGGAGAGGAGAGGAGAGGTTCAGAGAGGAGAGGTTCGGAGAGGAGAGGTTCGGAGAGGAGAGGTTCGGAGAGGTTTGGAGAGGTTCGGAGAGGAGAGGTTCGGAGAGGAGAGGTTCGGAGAGGAGAGGAGAGGAGAGGAGAGGAGAGGAGAGGAGAGGAGAGGAGAGGAGAGGAGAGGAGAGGAGAGGAGAGGAGGGGAGAGGTTCGGAGAGGAGGGGAGAGGAGAGGAGAGGAGAGGAGAGGAGAGGAGAGGAGAGGAGAGGAGAGGAGAGGAGAGGAGAGGAGAGGAGAGGAGAGGAGAGGAGAGGAGAGGAGAGGAGAGGAGAGGAGAGGAGAGGAGGGGAGAGGAGAGGAGGCTCCAGGGAGACCTTAGAGCTGCATTTCAAGATCTGCAGGGGAGCTCCAGGCAGGCTGGGGAGGGACTGTGCAGAAGGGGCTGTGAGGACAGGGTGAGGGGCAAAGGCTTGAAACTGGAGCAGGAGAGATTCAGGTTGGACAGCAGGAGGAAGTTCTACACAGTGAGGGTAGGGAGACACTGGAACAGGTTGCCCAGGGAGGAGGTGGTGGAGGCTCCATCCCTGGAGACATACAAGATCAGCTTTGATGTGGCCCCGGGCAGCCTGCTCGAGTTGGAGATGTCCCTGCTGGCTGCAGGGGGGGTTGGACATGATGACCTTTGAGGCTCCTTTCCAACCCAATGCAATCTGTGAGCTGGGTGTGAATCTGCCTGGCTCTGCAGAGCCTTTGGTGAGGGCAGCAGCAGGAAGCAGCACATTGGACACTCAGCTGCACTTCATTCATGCTCTGCCCAGCCTCACTTTCTGCACATTGCATAAGGATCAGCCTCAGGCAAATCATTCTCTGGACTCAACCGACCCTGCTGTGGCAGATCTGCCTTCAGAAAAGGCTAAAGTGATGCAGATGACATTAAACCCTCAGCCAGGGTAACCTCCTGCCCAGCTGGAGGCAGGCAGGCAGGCAGGAAACTCGCACACGAGAGGGAGCGGAGGGTTCCCAGCTCTGCCCTAGGGTTAGAGATTCAGCCTTAGAGTTGGGAGCTGGGGGGGTGGGGGTTATGCATAGAGGGGAGCAGATTTGGGGTTATTTCAACATCAAGAGGGTTGTGGGGAGCAGCAGCAGCAGGTGACAGCATCCTCCTGGTGCTGCCCCCACTCTGGTTCACAGTTTGGATCAGGTTGGAAGGCATCCTCAAAGGTCATCTTGTCCAACCCCTCTGCAGGCAGCAGGGACTCCTCCAGCTGGAGCAGGCTGCCCAGGGCCACAGCAAGGCTGACTGAGTGTCTCCAGGGATGGGGCCTCAGCCACATCCCTGGGTGACCTTTCCCAGTGTCTCCCCACCCTCGCTGTGCAGAACTCCCTCCTGATGTCCAACCTGAATCTCCCCTGCTCCAGTTTCAAACCATTGCCTCTCATCCTGTTCCTACAGGCCCTTCATAGCCTGGTTCTGTGCCACCTGCTGCTCCCAGCACCTCAGAGGCCTGAAGTCCTGTGGTTTGAGCCTGCCATGGCTCCACATCTCCTGGCTGGGCATTTAGCACTGATTTTCATGGGTGTTCAGGCTGGTCCATGCCTTCCCAGCCCACCCTGGGCTGTGGGCTCTGGGGGGAGCTCTGCTGGCACCAGTAGCCCCTTGCAAACATTTCCATCATCTCCTCCAGGGGTTGCTGGCTGCAGGAGCTTGGCAGGACTTGTGGCTGCCCTGAAGCTCTCCATGGGGCCACAGGTAATGGCAGAGTGGTCCAGGCAGGTGCATCTTCCTCCTGCCCTCACAGAGGGGTAGATGTGAGCTCAGTGGCCTGAAGTTCAACAAGGCCAAGTGCTGGGTCCTGCATTTGGGTCACAACCACCCCATGGACACTCCAGGCTTGGGGCAGAGTGGCTGGAAGCTGCCTGCTGGAAAAGGACTTGGTGAGAGGTGGTCAACAGCAGCTGGAGGTGAGCCAGGGTGTTCCCAGTGGCCAAGAAGGCCACCAGCAGCCTGGCCTGGATCAGGAATATTGTGGCCAACAGGAGCAGGACAGGGATCATTCCCCTGTGCTGGGCACTGGTGAAGCCACACTTCAAATGCTGGGGTCAGCTCTGGGCTCCTCACTCCAAGAGGGGCATTGAGGAGCTGGAGCAGTTCCAGAGAAGGGCAACAAAGCTGAGGAAGGCTCTGGAGAACAGGGCTGGGGAGGAGGAGCTGAGGGAGCTGGGGGTGTTCAGCCTGGAGAAAGGGAGGCTGAAGGGAATCCTTCTGGCTCTCCACAGCTCCCTGACAGGAGGTTGGAGCCAGGTGGGGTTGATCTCTTCTCCCTAGGAACAAGTGATAGACTGAAACAGCCTCAAGCTGCCCCAGGGGAGGTTCAGGTTGGCCATGAGGAGCAATTTCTTCCCCTTGAGGGTTGTCAAGGCTGCTGAAGCCCCCATGGAGCCCCCATGCCTGGAGGGGTTTCAAAGCTGTGGTGCTGAGGGCCATGGTTTGGTGGTCCCCTGGCAGTGCTGGGCTAAGGGTTAGAGCTGATGGATCTCAAAGCTCTTTTCCAGCCTGAAGGATTCTGTCATGCCACGATTCCTACACACCAAGTTTTTAGGAGCTTGGCCATGCCCCTCATGTGCAGCTGGGAGATGCCTCCACGTGAAGGGAGAATGTGGAACCACCAAGTGATCTAAAAAAGCCCTGCTTTGCCCAGCCAGCCAAGAGCAGCACAGTGTGGTCCCTGCTACTTCCCTCATCTCCTTCCCCAAAGCTGCCTGGAGCTGGTGGTTCTCCGCTCCCCTCCCCCTTCCCCCCCCCCGCCCGCAGATCTCCCCGAGCCAAATCCAAGCTGTCACTGAGAAGATGGCACGGACCGGCTCGGCTCGGCTCGGCTCGGCAGCATCCCGTATCCAGGGATGTGATCACTTCCCAGTGGTTGAAATCTAGGTCTCTCCTGCTTGGGAGGAGGGAGGCGGGTTTTGGAGCGGGGAGGGGGGTGAGGGTGGGGGGAAGGAAAGACGCTCGTCTTAATCTGCTGAATATTCATGGAGAAGCTCTGCTGCCTTCCGAGCTTGACTCCTGGGGTAGGAGTTTGGGGGGCTGGAGGGTGAGAGGTGCCGGCAGCGGCGCAGAGCAGAGCAGCTGCTTGTGCATTCGCCGCATGCCTGACTGCAGAGCCAAGTGTAAGTTGGTGCCTTTTTCTCTCTCCCTCCCCCCCACCCCCTCCCGCCTCCCCCCACCCCCACCCCCACCCCTTCCCTCCCCATCTTTGCATCCTTTTCCCCCCCTCTCTTCACTGCCCTGCTTCATCGCAGCCTGCCCGGCAGCTCCGCAGTCGCGGGGGCCTGGCGGCTCGGTCCCCGCCGTGACCTTGTCCTCAAGCCCTGCCACCCTCCCGCAACCCAGGCGCGGCTCCCGCCCGCAGCCTCTGCGGGCTGGGAGGAAACTGATGGGCTCCGGGCAAATCTTCTTCACTTCCCCCTTTCCCAGCCTCCAGATTTGCATGAATTAACCCCAAAGATGCTCGAAGCAGCGGCGGGGCGGCGTTGGGGGCAAATCTTCTTGAATTAACCCCAAAGATGCTTGAAGGGGGTGTGGGGGGGGTGTGTGGGGGGTGATGGGAGGGAGGTTTGGCCCAAATCGTCTCCACTTCATCTATCTCTCCCCCTTCCCAACCCCCAAATTTGCATGAATTAACCCCAAAGATGCTTGAAGTAGTGTGGGGAAGTGTTTGGGGCAAATCTTCCTCGCTTCCCCCTTCCTGAGCCCCAAATCTGCATGAATTGACCCCAAAGATGCTTCAAGCAGTGGGGGGCAGTGATTGGGGCAGATCTTCTTCACTTCCCCCTTCCTGAGTCCCAAATCTGCATGAATTGACCCCAAAGATGCTTCAAGCAGTGGGGGGCAGTGATTGGGGCAGATCTTCTTCACTTCCCCATTCCTGAGCCCCAAATCTGCATGAATTAACCCCAAAGATGCTTCAAGCAGTGGGGGGCAGTGACTGGGGCAAATCTTCTTCACTTCCCCCTTCCTGAGCCCCAAATCTGCATGAATTAACCCCAAAGATACTTCGAGCAGTGTGAGGCAGTGATTGGGGCAAATCTTCCCCACTTCATCCATATCTCCCCCTTCCCTACCCCCAAATCTGCATGAATTAACCCCAAAGATGCCTGAAGCAGCATGTGTGGTGTTTGGGGCAAATCTTCCTTACTTTCCCCCTTCCTGAGCCCCAAATCTGCATGAATTGACCCCAAAGATACTTCAAGCAGTGGGGGGCAGTGATTGGGTCAGATCTTCTTCACTTCCCCATTCCTGAGCCCCAAATCTGCATGAATTAACCCCAAAGATACTTCAAGCAGTGTGAGGCAGTGATTGGGGCAAATCTTCCCCACTTCCTCCATATCTCCCCCTTCCCTACCCCCAAATCTGCATGAATTAACCCCAAAGATGCTTGAAGCAGTGTGGGGCAGTGTTTGGGCCAAACCTTCTCCACTTCCCCCTTCTCAACCCCCAAATCTGCATGAATTAACCCCAAAGATGCTCGAAGCAGTGGTGGTGGTGGTGGGGATGTTTTTGCCTGGAGAGCATGTGATGGGGAGCAAGTAGGAGAAAGTGAGTGCTGGGCTGTGTGATGTCAGCGGAGATGATGCTGTAACCATCTCTGCTCAGCGCCAGGCATCACCACTTGGGTTTGGGCTTGGAGGATGGAGCCTGGAGCTGATGCCAAATAAAAATCAACATGTCAAACCCATCAAGCAGGGGATGGTGGTGCTCAACAAACCTTGGGGAGGGGGCGCTTGGGGAGGGAGAAAAGGGGAGGAAGAAGAGGGGGGGAAGAAAAGGGGGGGAAGAAAAGGGGGGCAGAGGTAGAAAAGGTGGGGAGGAAGTAAAGGGAGGAAGGAAGAAAAGGGAGGAAGAAGAAAAGGGAGGAAGAAGAAGAGGGAGGAAGAAGAAAAGGGGGGGAGGAAGAAGAAAAGGGGGGGAGGGAGAAAAGGGGGGAAGAAGAAAAGGGAGGGAAGAAGAAAAGGAGGGGAGGAAGTAAAGGTGGGGAGGAAGTAAAGGTGAGAAGGAAGAAAAGGGAAGAAGAAGAAAAAGGGGAGGAAGAAAAGGGGGAGAGGAAGTAAAGGGAGGAAGGAAGAAAAGGGAGGAAGAAAGAAAAGGGAGGAAGAAAGAAAAGGGAGGAAGAAAGAAAAGGGGGGGAGGAAGAAAAGGGGGAAAGAAGAAAAGGGGGAAAGAAGAAAAGGGGGGGAAGAAGAAAAGGGGGGGGGAGGAAGTAAAGGTGAGAAGGAAGAAAAGGGGGGAAGAAGAAAAGGGGGAGAGGAAGCGAAGGTGAGGAGGAAGAAAAGGAGAGGAGGGAAAAAAAACTGTGGAGAAAAAGAAGATAAAATAACCCCCCCCAAATAATTCAAGATTGGTCGATTTTGGGTGAAACGAGGGTCGGTGATGCTGAGATTCTGTCGCTGCTGGATGGCTTTGGGTGTTTTTTTTTTTGGTAGCACCACCAAAGATGGTGTTGGGAGATGTTTGGCCGTCAGGCTCGGAGGAGTCAGAGGCAGGCAGAACCCAGCTGGACTCTCTAGGAGCGAGCGGCGAAGCGAGGGAGAGGTGGAGGGGAAGGGGAGGGGGTGGAGGGGGGTTGGGGAATGCAGGGAAAAGAGGAAAGACACACACACACACACAAAAACTGGGACAAAATAGAACCTCCTCTCCTGCAGGCCTGGCAGAGAAGGGTTAAGTGAAGCGGTTGAGCGCTGCAAGCCCTGTCAGGGTTGTACTATTTTTTCTAGTGCATAAGGAGAAGGGAGAGGAGGGTTGCACGGAGAGGGGAAATTTCCAAGGGAAGAGAGATCTGCGGCAGGCTCTGCACCTCGGGTGATGAAGAGAGGAACCCGCAGGCATAAATGGCCTGGAGATGGCTGAAATCTTTCCCCAGGAGAGTGGGACCGTGGGGTTATTTTCCACCTGCCTCCCCTGCCCGGTTCTGTAAGCCTGGCTCGAAGTAGACAAGTCGAGTTGGAGCTGAAGAAGGGAGGTTAGAGGGGTTTGTTTTGTTTCCTGGTGGTTTGTTGGTTGGTTTTGGTGGTGGTGGTGGTTCGGTTTGGTTTGGTGGGGTGCTTTTTTCCGTCGGGAGGGGGGAAATAAAAAGCCAACAGTAAATGCAAAATGAGAGGTGGGTTGGAACCTCTCTGGGGACTGAGCATCCCCTTGGTGTGAGGCAGTGTGGGGCGATCTGGGTAGGAGCAGGGAATGCTGCCGACCCAACCGGGGACGTGAGCCTCAGCATCCCCGTGAGACATTTAGCCCCCAGCTCCCACGGGGGTGGCTTGGCCGAGGGGGTTGGCTCTCGGGAGGATGGGAAGGGCAGATGCAGGTCGTGCGAGTGCCACCACGGTTGGGCCCACAACGGTTTGGGCTCCTCAGAGCCATCTAGGGGGGCAGGGAATGTTTGGAGGTAGAGGGGAGGCGGGGGGAGGAGGGGATGCAGACAGAAACCAGTGTGGGGTTCAGTCTGGCGGCTGAAACCGGAGCCTTTCGAATCACCCGGGGACGCGACGGCGTGGGCGCCGCTCCCGGTGGGTACCACCAACTCCCGGGTGCTTCGGCAGCGGTGGGAACCCATCAGGGCTTTGCAGAGCTTGAGAAACCAGGGTGGGGGCTGCATCTTCCCCCCTCCCTCCAATACCCCCTCCCATCCCTCCCCCCCCCCCCCCTTTCCTTCGGCTGGCGCCGGCTCCCCCGGGCAGCTCGTCCCTGGCGCTGAGCGCAAGCAGAAGGAGATGGGGCTCTGGTTTTTTCCGCCTTGCCGCTAGTGAGCTCTCGCCCTCCTCTCGCGTTGCAGTGCAGGTTGGCCAGGCAGAGGGCAAACAGCTCGCAGGGAGAGCTGAAGAGATTAAAAAAAAAACACAACCAAACCCATCACGAACCCAAACCCAACAACACAGGAGGGTGCCCGGAGGAGCCGAAGCTTTGCAGCCGTTCCTTGCGACGCCCACCCCCCCCCCTCTCCCAACCCAGCAGCTTGCTACCTTCTGGGTGGGTGTTTTTTTTTCGCAGGCGATGCCACACCTCCCGAGGACACTGGGGACATCTGGTTTTGCTGAGCTCGGCATCTTCTCACCGGCGGACCGAAGGCATCAGACAGACGCTCATCTGCCCTGAAGTGCGGCTCCGCAACAGCTACCGGGAGGATTCTGTCTCTCTGTCTCTCTGTCTCTCTTTCTCTCTCTCTCCAGTCCAAACCATTACCAAGACCTGACTTCCACCATCTGGGAATCTAAAACCCCTTTTAGGTCCCTTCTCCTCTTTTTTTTTTCCTACGATGACTCACCATTATTTTTAACTTTGAAGAGAGAGGAAATTATGGGGATCTTGGAAGCCTGTGTTTCTCTCTAGGATTTCCCCAGGGTCAGATAATCGGTGTTACTAAGAGACACTAAGATTTGGCTTCTCCAGGTAATGTGATTTGTTTTCTGTGTGCCATGGTGGTTTGCAGAGGATGATGACAGGAGCCGGGACACCAGCGGTCGAGGAGGGGGACTGCAGCGGTCCGCGGGGCAGCTTCCACCGGCGGCTCCGAGCCAAGCCAAGCCGGCCAGGCTGGCTGCAGGCAGGGAGGGCAGCATGTCACCGTGCTGGGGCAAGAGGAGTGGGAAGGTGTCCAGCTTAAACCCAGAGCCCTTTTGGAGGGTTTAGCTTGCCTGAGCTTGCACGGTTCCGTGTGGTTAACCCTTAGCTGCATGCCTGCAAAGGAGCCGAGCCTGGGCTGCCCTCTCCTTGGCTCCTCTCTCAGCACAGGGTTAGTTTTCCTTCCTGCCTTTCCCATCCCTCCCCTCCCCTCCCCTCCTTTGTTTTCATTTCTCTCTCTCTCTCTCATTTGTTTATTCATTAAATCTCAGAGGCGTTTTTGTTTTGAACCACCCAAAGTTCTGGTTTGCCAAGGCCAGGTTTTTCCACAGGGGTGTGGAAGAGGTGATGCTTCCTCAGGTGTTTGCTCTCCTCCACCTGCTGGGTTTAGATGGCAGCGTGGTGAGCCCTGTCCCGGCGAAGGTAAATTAACCCCCGGCCCGCCGCCCCCCCCTCCCCCATCCCCGAGGCAAGGGATAGACATTAGTGAAAGGAGCTGCTCTCCTCCTTCCCCCTCCACCCCCAACTTTACTCCATCTCTCTCTCTTTCTCAGCAGGGGTGATTTCCTTTCCTTTTTTGTTTCGGTTTGTTGTTTTAGTTCCTCTCTTTTGTTGTCGTCGTCGTCGTCCTCCTCCTCCTCCTTCTTCTTCCTCCTTTCTTTTTGTTTCGTGTTCCGCATCCTCCCTTCGCCTTTTCATGAGACACTTCCAAACCTACGCACCTGTCCTTCTGCAGGATAGTAACCCTGCCCTGATCCCAACACCACCACCACCGCCACTGGGCAAGGTCTAGCGCTCCAGGCTTTCTTTTAAGGCCCAATATGACAGTGGCTACCGGAGATCCTGCAGACGAAGCCGCAGCTCTTCCCGGTCACCCCCAGGACACTTACAACCCCGAGACCGACCATGAGTGCTGCGAGCGGGTGGTCATCAACATCTCGGGGCTGCGCTTCGAGACGCAGCTCAAGACGCTGGCCCAGTTCCCGGAGACCTTGCTAGGGGACCCCAAAAAGAGGATGAGGTACTTCGACCCCCTCCGCAACGAGTACTTCTTCGACAGGAACAGGCCCAGCTTTGACGCCATCCTCTACTACTACCAGTCCGGGGGCCGGCTGCGGCGCCCGGTGAACGTGCCCTTGGATATCTTCTCGGAGGAGATCCGTTTCTACGAGCTGGGGGAGGAAGCCATGGAGATGTTCCGGGAGGACGAAGGCTACATCAAAGAAGAGGAGAGGCCCTTGCCCGAGAACGAGTTTCAGAGGCAGGTGTGGCTGCTCTTCGAGTACCCTGAGAGCTCGGGCCCCGCCAGGATCATCGCCATCGTCTCCGTCATGGTGATTCTGATCTCCATCGTCAGCTTCTGCCTGGAGACTCTGCCCATCTTCCGGGACGAGAACGAGGACATGCACGGCAGCGGGCTGAGCCACCCCCCTTACTCCAACAGCAGCATGGGCTACCAGCAGTCCACCTCCTTCACAGACCCCTTCTTCATCGTGGAGACCCTCTGCATCATCTGGTTCTCCTTTGAGTTCCTGGTGAGGTTCTTCGCCTGCCCCAGCAAGGCCGGCTTCTTCACCAACATCATGAACATCATCGACATCGTGGCCATCATCCCCTACTTCATCACCCTCGGCACCGAGCTGGCCGAGAAGCCAGAGGACGGCCAGCAAGGCCAGCAGGCCATGTCCTTGGCCATCCTCCGAGTCATCCGCCTGGTGCGGGTCTTCCGCATCTTCAAGCTCTCCCGCCACTCCAAGGGGCTGCAGATCCTGGGCCAGACCCTCAAGGCCAGCATGCGGGAGCTGGGCCTGCTCATCTTCTTCCTCTTCATCGGCGTCATCCTCTTCTCCAGCGCCGTCTACTTCGCCGAGGCCGACGAGAGCGAGTCGCAGTTCCCCAGCATCCCCGACGCCTTCTGGTGGGCCGTGGTGTCCATGACGACCGTCGGCTACGGGGACATGGTGCCCACCACCATCGGGGGCAAGATCGTGGGGTCCCTGTGCGCCATCGCCGGCGTGTTAACCATTGCCTTACCGGTGCCCGTCATCGTCTCCAACTTCAACTACTTCTACCACCGGGAGACGGAGGGTGAGGAGCAGGCTCAGTACTTGCAAGTGACCAGCTGCCCAAAGATCCCTTCTTCCCCTGACCTAAAGAAAAGCAGAAGTGCCTCTACCATCAGCAAGTCTGACTACATGGAGATCCAGGAGGGCGTCAACAACAGCAACGAGGACTTTAGGGAGGAGAACTTGAAGACAGCCAACTGCACCCTGGCCAACACAAACTATGTGAATATCACCAAGATGCTCACCGACGTCTAAAGCGCGCTCCCGGCCCCCCTCACCCCTTGTCTCTCCCAGCTGAAGTGGAACAACTGCAGATTATCTGAGTGCTGCCTCTGCCTTGTAGCTAACCACAAGTTCTTTTTCTACGGTGTCTCTTTGGTTCTGCATGGGAAGCAATTAGCTGTGTAAGTGACTCTTTCAACCTTTGATTTCCACACCGAGTAAGCATCCCTGCAAACAACAACAACCCCCCCCACCCCCACCCCCCCAAACAACAAATCCAACAAACCAACCCCCCCAAAAAAAAGACTCCCCACATTTTTGTTTCCCTTCTCCCATCCCAAGCTTGATCCAGAGCGGGTTGGGCGTTTGGAGCAGCGGGATGGGGGATGTTGGGTGTTGGAGGAGGGGGGGAAAGGAGGTGACTCTGGGTCGTCTCAGGGTACCAGAAGTCCCATGGAGCTGGGGGAGGAGTTTCTCAGCTTCCAGGCAAGGGGTGGTGGTGGTGGTGGTGGAAAAACCCAACCAAGCACAAAGGTCAGGCAGAGCTTAATGAAGGGAAGGTGCAGCGGTGTGTCCAAAGTGACTGCAGGCTCAGGTTTGCATCTCGGGGTACTGTAAGTCCCTTGTCCCATGGAGCTGGGGGAGGAAATTCCTCAGCTTCCAGGCATGGGGGGTAGAAAAAACCCTACCAAGTAAAACGGTCAGGCAGAGCTTAATGAAGGGAAGGTGCAGCAGTGTGTTCCAACTGCCCGGAGGGTCAGGTTTGCAGGCTCAGGTTTGCACCTCGGGGTACTGTAAATCCCTTGTCCCATGGAGCTGGGGGAGGAAATTCCTCAGCTTCTAGGCATGGGGGGTGGAAAAAGAAACACAACAAAGCAAAACGAAAGGTCAGGCAGAACCTAATGAAGGGAAGGTGCAGCAGTGTGTCCAAATTGCCTGCAGGCTCAGGCTTCCAACATGGGGTACTGTAAGTCCCTTGTCCCATGGAGCTGGGGGGAGGAAATGCCTCAGCTTCCAGGCATGAGGGGTGGAAAAAACCCAACCAAACAAAAAGGTCAGGCAGAGCCTGATGAAGGGAAGGTGCAGAGGTATGTCCAAACTGACTGCAGGCTCAGGTTTGCATCTTGGGGTACTGTAAGTCCTTTGTCCCGTGGAGCTGAGGGAGGAAATTCCTCAGCTTCCAGGCATGGGGGGTAGAAAAAACCCTACCAAGCAAAAAAGTCAGGCAGAGCTTAATGAAGGGAAGGTGCAGAGGTGTGTCCCAACTGCCTGGAGGGTCAGGTTTGCAGGCTCAGGTTTGCACCTCGGGGTACTGTAAATCCCTTGTCCCATGGAGCTGGGGGAGGACATTCCTCAGCTTCCAGGCATGGGGGGTGGAAAAAGAAACACAACAAAGCAAAACAAAAGGTCAGGCAGAGCCTAATGAAGGGAAGATGCAGCAGTGCTTCCGAATTGCCTGCAGGCTCAGGTTTCCAACCTGGGGTACTGTAAGTCCCTTGTCCCATGGAGCTGGGGGAGGAAATTCCTCACCTTCCAGGCATGGGGGGTGGAAAAAACCCAACCAAACAAAAGGTCAGGCAGAGCCTAATGAAGGGAAGATGCAGCAGTGCTTCCGAATTGCCTGCAGGCTCAGGTTTCCAACCTGGGGTACTGTGAGTCCCTTGTCCCATAGAGCTGGGGGAGGAAATTCCTCAGCTTCTAGGCATAGGGGGTGGAAAAAGAAACACAACAAAGCAAAACAGAAGGTCAGGCAGAGCCTGATGAAGGGAAGGTGCAGAGGTGTGTCCCTGCTGCCTGGAGGGTCAGGTTTGCAGGCTCAGGTTTGCACCTCGGGATACTGTAAGTCCCTTGTCCCATGGAGCTGGGGGAGGAAATTCCTCAGCTTCCAGGCATGGGGGGTGGAAAAAGAAACACAACAAAGCAAACCAATAGGTCAGGCAGGGCCTAATGAAGGGAAGGTGCAGAGGTATGTCCAAACTGACTGCAGGCTCAGGTTTCCAACCTGGGGTACTGTAAGTCCCTTGTCCCATGGAGCTGGGGGAGGAAATTCCTCACCTTCCAGGCATGGGGGGTAGAAAAAGAAACACAACAAAGCAAACCAATAGGTCAGGCAGGGCCTGACGAAGGGAAGGTGCGGCGGTGCGTCCGAATTGCCTGCAGGCTCAGGTTTCCAACCTGGGGTACTGTGAGTCCCTTGTCCTATAGAGCTGGGGGAGGAAATTCCTCAGCTTCTAGGCATAGGGGGTGGAAAAAGAAACACAACAAAGCAAAACAGAAGGTCAGGCAGAGCCCAATGAAGGGAAGGTGCAGAGGTATGTCCAAACTGACTGCAGGCTCAGGTTTCCAACCTGGGGTACTGTAAGTCCCTTGTCCCATGGAGCTGGGGGAGGAAATTCCTCAGCTTCCAGGCATGGGGGGTGGAAAAAGAAACACAACAAAGCAAACTAATAGGTCAGGCAGGGCCTGACGAAGGGAAGGTGCAGCGGTGCGTCCGAATTGCCTGCAGGCTCAGGTTTGCACCTCGGGGTACCGTAAGTCCCTTGTCCTATGGAGCTGGGGGAGGAAATTCCTCACCTTCCAGGCATGGAGGAGCGGAGAAAAAAAAACCCAAAACGAAGCAAACCCAAAGGTCAGGCAGAGCCTGAGGAAGGGAAGGTGCAGCGGTGCGTCTGACCCGCCTGCAGGCTCGGGTCTGCGTCTCGGGGTACCGTAAGTCCCTTGTCCCATGGAGCTGGGGGAGGAAATTCCTCAGCTTCCAGGCATGGAGGAGGGGAGAAAAAAAAAAAACCAAAACGAAGCAAACCCAAAGGTCAGGCAGAGCCTGAGGAAGGGAAGGTGCGGCAGCGCGTCCGAGCCGCCCGCAGGCTCGGGTTTCCAGGCTGGGAACGCCGAGCGCCCAGCGCAGCCTGCGCTCAGGCTCCTGTTTCATAACGGGAAAATGCTGCATGCTGCAAGAGTTCTTCAGCCACTGCAGCGCTGCCAGTGTGCGAGGGGCCCGGGGTGGGGGGGGGGGAGGCTAATTAGGGTGGCAAGCCCATTATTTATGAAGCCTTCAATTCGCAATGAGAGGGAGGGGGGAGGAGAAGGTGGCAGTGATGCTGGTGGTGGTGGGAGAGAGGGGGGTGATGAGTAAATAAACGAAGCTCTCAGAGGTTATTTGCTTAGACACCAACCTCCCCTCACCTATATATACATATATATTCATTTCTTTTTGCCTGGATCACCAAAAGCACCTCCAGTGAGTTGGGCTAAAAGATTTTGGGGGGGGTTTCATTATTTATTGAGCTCAAATCTCTCTCTCTCTCAAAGTGGAGCAACTCTGCTGTGGCCTATAATATATTTATACTGCAGTGAACTGTAACTCCCCCCCCCCCCTCTCCCCTCCCCCAAGTCATACTCAGCTGCATGGATAGGTGTTGCATGACTCTGAATTGTTGATGCACACACACAAATACCTTCTCCTTTTTGGCTTTCTTTTAGATCATTTTTGTTTCCATTTATTGGGTTGGGGTTTTTTTTCCCCCCTCCCTTCTTAGTAGCCCTTCTTGCTGTGGTCACGTTGGGAGCCTTTTAGGGATTCTCTGGTGGCTTGAAGATGGAGATTAAAGCAAAAAAAAACCCCAGACAACACCAAAAAAACTTTAATCTCCGTGATAGGTAAAAGAAAACAACAAAATAAGACCCCCCCAAAAAAAAACCTGGCTGGGGAAGTTGTGTGCTGAGGAAGTGGAGGGAGTGGGGAGAGGAGGGAGAAGGAGGCAATAAGCTGGAGCAGCCCAGGCACAAGAGGCAAGGTGAGCTGAAAGTTAAGCACCTGCACTCGTTATGGGGTGAGTAATTAGTCATTAATCTTCGTGGCAGGAGCAGAAAGCGGGGGGGGGAGCGAGGGAGGGCCTGAGGAGCAGGTGGAAGAGCAGCGCTCAGGTGGAGGAGCAGCTCCCAGCTCTCCCGGCTTTGTTTGCTCAGCGCTTTGCAGCCCATTCCCAGCTCGTTCTTGGCTCGCTCTCTCTCTCTCTCTCTGTATAGATATTTAGAGGGCGACCCACAGAGCCCAGCCCTCGGCAAAGCTGAGAGCTTGGAGCATCAGGGGCTGCTTGGGATGGTGGGACAGGGGTTGGAGTCCCCCTTGTGGTGCCCATGGTACCTGGGCACCACAGCCCTGGGATGGGCTGCTCAGGGAGGTTGTGGAGTATCATAGAAACAGCCAGGGTTGGAAGGGACCACAAGGATCACCTAGTTCCAACCCCCCTGCCATGGGCAGGGACACCCCACACTAGATCAGCCTGGCCACAGCCTCAGCCAGCCTGGCCTTAAACACCTCCAGGGACAGGGCCCCAACCACCTCCCTGGACAACCCATTCCAGGGCTTCACCACTCTCATGGGGAAGAACTTCCTCCTCCCCTCCAGCCTGAATCTCCCCACCTCCAGCTTCATTCCATTCCCCCCAGTCCTATCACTACCTGAGATCCTGAGCAGTCCCTCCCCAGCCTTCCTGTAGCCCCCTTCAGACACTGGAAGGCCACAATGAGGTCACCTCAGAGCCTTCTCTTCTCCAGCCTGCACAGCCCCAACTCCTTCAGTCTGTCCTCACAGGAGAGGTGCTCCAGCCCTCTGCTCATCCTCTTGGCCCTTCTCTGGACCCTGTCTCCCTGTCTGGAGAGATTCAGAGCTTTCCTGGATGTGTTCCTGTGTGATCTGGTGGAGGTGATCCTGCCCTGGCAGGTGGGTTGGACTGGAGGAGCATTCAAGGTCCCTTCCAGCCCCTCAAATTCTGTGATTCTTGTGACCCTGAGATCCTCAAACCCAACCAGAGAATGGTTTGGGTTGGAAGGGAACTTTAAAGGTCATTGAGTCCAACCCTTAAAGGTCATCTGATCCACCCCCTCCTGGGATCACAGAATCCCCAAGGTTGGAAGAGACCTCAAAGCTCATCCAGTCCAACCTGGCACCACAGACCTCCTGACTAAACCAAGGCACCAAGTGCCACCTCCAACCCCAGGGCACCAGGATCACCAGGGCAGGGGGTGCCTGAGGATGGAAAACTCCTTTCCAACCATGGAGAGCCTCAGGGCTGTTGGTTTGTTCCTTTCTGGTGAAGAAGGCACTTGCTGAGGGTGGGCTCTGGATCTGAGCTGCTGCCTCTGAGTCTTTGCTTGGCCACCTTCTGGGCTTTTTAGGAGGTGGGGGAGTCAAACTGCAGAGACCCTGAGGTTGTCTCTGCTTCTCCTTCACCCCTGCTGTTATCTGGGGATATGTGGGAGCTGTGGGGCCAGGGCACCTCACCTGCTTTCCCCTTCCCTGCTTGGACTTCCTTGGGTTTCTTCCCCATTGCAGACAGCCCTTGGGGATGGGCAGCTCCTTCCTCTGCCAGGTCAGGGGAAGAGGGATTCAGACCTCTCTGCAAGGCTGTGGCTGAGCAGAACCTCTCTGGGGTGCAGGGTGGGCTTTAGCAGCTTGTTGAGTGGAGGTGGAGTGGGGCTGAGCTGGGATGGGGCTGGGTGGAAACTGGGACACAGGCTGTGCTGTGCCACTGCAGGGATGTGGGCACAAGGGGGGAACCCCCCATGGCAGAGGGTGCAAGGGGAGGTCAGCCAAGAGCCTTCCTTCCTGAGGTCAGCCAGGAGCCCTCCTGAGGTCAGCCAAGAGCCTTCCTGAGGTCAGCCAAGAGCCTAGCTGAGGTCAGCCAGGAGCCTTCCTGAGGTCAGCCAGGAGCCTTCCTGAGGTCAGCCAAGAGCCTTCCTGAGGTCAGCCAGGAGCCTTCCTGAGGTCAGCCAAGAGCCTTCCTGAGGTCAGCCAAGAGCCTAGCTGAGGTCAGCCAGGAGCCTTCCTGAGGTCAGCCAAGAGCCTTCCTTCCTGAGGTCAGCCAGGAGCCCTCCTGAGGTCAGCCAGGAGCCTTCCTTCCTGAGGTCAGCCAGGAGCCTACCTGAGGTCAGCCAGGAGCCTTCCTGAGGTCAGCCAAGAGCCTTCCTGAGGTCATCCAGGAGCCTTCCTTCCATAGGTCAGCCAAGAGCCTTCCTGAGGTCAGCCAGGAGCCTACCTGAGGTCAGCCAGGAGCCTTCCTGATGTCATTGAGGGCAACCACAGTCACAGCAATCAAACCAACGGTGCCAGTGTGTTCTACAGCAATGCTTCAATGCTGCTTTGGGGCTGGAGCCCTCCCTGGTGCTGATGTGGCTCCACTCAGCCTGGTGGAATCACTCCTCACTTCTATCTGATTGATTCATTGATCGATTCAAGCCTGGCTCAAATCAATCCCAAGTGCCCATGATCAGTGCACGGGGAGTCCTGCCTCCTGCTTGGGTCTCTGAGGTGCTCAGCACCACGCAGCATGGGACCCCCCAGATTGTCTTCAACTACATTAGGAGTCCTCTCCTCCCTCTGTGCTGCTGCAGCTCTGAAATGGGGGCCCCTGAAGCTCATTTACAACCAAAGCACATACACCTCCCCCCTCCCCCCCCCCCCCAAAAGCAATAAATGTGTGTCTGGAGCTGGAGCTGCTGATTGGGATGAGGCTGGTGGCCAACTTCCAGCCAGCCAGCTCGTGGTGGGACCATGGGGATGTGAGCCTGCATGGGGAAGCTGCCTGAGGCACCAGGATGCTGCCTACCCACCCGTGGGCACACTGAGTGATGCCATCTGGGGGGTGGGGGAAAGCACCCAGGCTGAGGGCAAGTTGTTGGAGGTTGTCTGGGAGGAGGGTGGCACTCAGGGGGACTCTGAAGCTGTTGGAGGCTGTTTGGGAGGAGGATGGTGACACTCAGTTGGACTTTGCAGCTGTTGGAGGTTGTTCAGGAGGATGGTGACACTCAGGTGGACTCTGAAGCTGTTGGAGGTTCCTTGGGAGGATGGAGGCACTCAGGGGGACTCTGAAGTTGTTGGAGCTTCCTTGGGAGGATGGAGGCACTCAGGGGGACTCTGAAGCTGTTGGAGGTTGTTCAGGAGGATGGTGGCACTCAGGGGGACTCTGAAGCTGTTGGAGGTTGTTCAGGAGGATGGTGGCACTCAGGGGGACTCTGAAGCTGTTGGAGGTTGTTCAGGAGGATGGTGGCACTCAGGGGGACTTTGCAGTGGTTGGAGCTTCCTTGGGAGGATGGTGACACTCAGGGGGACTCTGAAGCTCTTGGAGGTTGTTCAGGAGGATGGAGGCACTCAGGGGGACTCTGAAGCTGTTGGAGGTTCCTTGGGAGGATGGTGACACTCAGGGGGACTCTAAAGCTGTTGGAGGTTGTTCAGGAGAATGGTGACACTCAGGTGGACTTTGCAGTGGTTGGAGGTTCCTTGGGAGGATGGTGGCACTCAGGGGGACTTTGCAGTGGTTGGAGGTTCCTTGGGAGGATGGTGACACTCAGGGGGACTTTGCAGTGGTTGGGGGTTCCTTGGGAGGATGGAGGCACTCAGGGGGACGTTGCAAAGCAGCTGTTGTTTAGTGCCTGTGGGCTTTGGATGATGTGGAGGGAGGGTCCTGGGGGCATGATCTCCATGGTGGTTCAGTAAGGAGGAAGATGATGTGGGGGGTTGGGGGCAGTGGTTGGTGGTGTTGAGGGCATGGTGTCCCCACTGGGCTTTCTGAAGCCAGGCAGGAGGAGAGAGTGGCTCTGTGAGCTGGGTCAGGCACACCCAAGCCCACTCACCAAGCAGCAGAGGAGCCAGCTGCCTTTGGAAGCCCCAGAGCCACAGCTCAGGGCCGAACAGAGCTGAAGAGAAAGAGGCCACATCCCTCCTGTCCCCACCAACATGAGCTGACATCTGTCCCCATGGCAGGGGCCGGCACTGCCAGGCCCTTCCTTGGTGCAGGACGTGCAGAATCTGTCCTGAGCCAGGCAGCTGTTTCTGAGCAGATCAAGCCCTGGTGGAAGAGACTCTCTGGGGTGCCCTGGGCACCGTGCTTGGGGAAGAAGGAAAACCCCCAGCTAAGTGCTCAGCTGTTTGCTTCAGGGCTTAAAAACCTCCACAAAAGGTCCAGGGAGGGGGGGAGGGAGGTGGGGGGCATGGCTGGGAGGAACGCTCAGGCTGCAGGAAGCAGAGGGGTCCAGGTTTCCCTCCCACACAGAGGGATGGTTCCCCTCTAGCTCTGAATGGGATTGGTGCCTGCAGGTCGGAGCTCCAGTGCTATTTCCAGCTCTGCTTCTGACTCACTGATGTGATCTTGAAGCAGTTTTGCAGGAGGAGACTGTGGGGGTTAGTTATTTATTCATTCTTCCTTTTTTTTGTGTGTGTGTGTGGATTTTTTCTCCCCCCACCCCCACCCCCCTCCCCTTTTTTACCCTTTCCTTGAGGAAGTTTGGGTTGAGAGACTCCTGGGCCTCTTCCTGCCGAGAGGTTGAGCATCCAAAGCTCCTCTGGACTCTAAAAGGTGCCAAACAAAAAAGAGATGGCCCTGCAAAGTGGCTCTGCCTGGGAAGGCTGAATTAGGGAGTGGGGAAGAGTCCAATCCTCTGCTTTGGTTGCACCAAGCCACCTGAGGGAGGTGGCTTCGTTTCTCTCCTCTTCCCATGGAGAGGTTTGGAAGGGAGGAGCGAAGCTCCTTGGCACTCAGAGGATCCTGCAGCTGCAGTTTGGTGCTGTCCTTGGTGCCATGGGGTTTGGAGAGCTGGGAAATGGAGCTCACAGCCTGGTTTGGCACCTAACACATGTCCAAGCCTGTCATCAAGCCATCAGCCCTTCCCAAGCCCTCTGCTAAGGACCATGGGATGAGGATAATGTGCTGGTTGGAGGTCTGACAGCAAAGAATTATCCATGTGGGCCAAGGATTAATATTGGGGACACCAATCCCTGGCAGTGAGGTTTGGCTCTTTGGGGACACCAATCCCTGGCAGTGAGGTTTGGCTCTTTGGGGACACCAATCCCTGGCAGTGAGGTTTGGTTCTTCCTGGGGACACCAATCCCTGGCAGTGATGTTTGGTTCTTTGGGGACACCAATCCCTGGCAGTGATGTTTGGCTCTTTGGGGACACCAATCCCTGGCAGTGATGTTTGGCTCTTTGGGGACACCAATCCCTGGCAGTGATGTTTGGCTCTTCCTGGGGACACCAATCCCTGGCAGTGATGTTTGGCTCTTTGGGGACACCAATCCCTGGCAGTGATGTTTGGCTCTTTGGGGACACCAATCCCTGGCAGTGATGTTTGGCTCTTTGAGGACACCAATCCCTGGCAGTGATGTTTGGCTCTTTGGGGACACCAATCCCTGGCAGTGAGGTTTGGTTCTTCCTGGGGACACCAATCCCTGGCAGTGATGTTTGGCTCTTTGGGGACACCAATCCCTGGCAGTGATGTTTGGCTCTTTGGGGACACCAATCCCTGGCAGTGATGTTTGGCTCTTTGGGGACACCAATCCCTGGCAGTGATGTTTGGCTCTTCCTGGGGACACCAATCCCTGGCAGTGATGTTTGGCTCTTCCTGGGGACACCAATCCCTGGCAGTGAGGTTTGGTTCTTTGGGGACACCAATCCCTGGCAGTGATGTTTGGCTCTTTGGGGACACCAATCCCTGGCAGTGATGTTTGGCTCTTTAGGGACACCAATCCCTGGCAGTGATGTTTGGCTCTTCCTGGGGACACCAATCCCTGGCAGTGATGTTTGGCTCTTTGGGGACACCAATCCCTGGCAGTGATGTTTGGCTCTTTGGGGACACCAATCCCTGGCAGTGAGGTTTGGTTCTTTGGGGACACCAATCCCTGGCAGTGATGTTTGGCTCTTTGGGGACACCAATCCCTGGCAGTGAGGTTTGGTTCTTCCTGGGGACACCAATCCCTGGCAGTGATGTTTGGCTCTTTGGGGACACCAATCCCTGGCAGTGATGTTTGGCTCTTCCTGGGGACACCAATCCCTGGCAGTGAGGTTTGGCTCTTTGGGGACACCAATCCCTGGCAGTGATGTTTGGCTCTTCCTGGGGACACCAATCCCTGGCAGTGATGTTTGGTTCTTTGGGGACACCAATCCCTGGCAGTGATGTTTGGCTCTTTGGGGACACCAATCCCTGGCAGTGATGTTTGGCTCTTTGGGGACACCAATCCCTGGCAGTGATGTTTGGCTCTTCCTGGGGACACCAATCCCTGGCAGTGAGGTTTGGTTCTTTGGGGACACCAATCCCTGGCAGTGATGTTTGGCTCTTTGGGGACACCAATCCCTGGCAGTGATGTTTGGCTCTTCCTGGGGACACCAATCCCTGGCAGTGAGGTTTGGTTCTTTGGGGACACCAATCCCTGGCAGTGATGTTTGGCTCTTTGGGGACACCAATCCCTGGCAGTGATGTTTGGCTCTTCCTGGGGACACCAATCCCTGGCAGTGATGTTTGGCTCTTTGGGGACACCAATCCCTGGCAGTGATGTTTGGCTCTTCCTGGGGACACCAATCCCTGGCAGTGATGTTTGGCTCTTTGGGGACACCAATCCCTGGCAGTGATGTTTGGCTCTTTGGGGACACCAATCCCTGGCAGTGATGTTTGGCTCTTAGGGGACACCAATCCCTGGCAGTGAGGTTTGGCTCTTCCTGGGGACACCAATCCCTGGCAGTGATGTTTGGCTCTTCCTGGGGACACCAATCCCTGGCAGTGATGTTTGGCTCTTCTTGGGGACACCAATCCCTGGCAGTGATGTTTGGTTCTTTGGGGACACCAATCCCTGGCAGTGATGTTTGGCTCTTAGGGGACACCAATCCCTGGCAGTGATGTTTGGCTCTTTGGGGACACCAATCCCTGGCAGTGATGTTTGGCTCTTTGGGGACACCAATCCCTGGCAGTGATGTTTGGCTCTTTGGGGACACCAATCCCTGGCAGTGATGTTTGGTTCTTTGGGGACACCAATCCCTGGCAGTGAGGTTTGGCTCTTAGGGGACACCAATCCCTGGCAGTGATGTTTGGTTCTTTGGGAACACCAATCCCTGGCAGTGATGTTTGGTTCTTTGGGGACACCAATCCCTGGCAGTGAGGTTTGGTTCTTTGGGGACTCCAATCCCTGGCAGTGATATTTGGCTCTTTGGGGACACCAATCCCTGGCAGTGATGTTTGGTTCTTTGGGGACACCAATCCCTGGCAGTGAGGTTTGGCTCTTTGGGGACACCAATCCCTGGCAGTGAGGTTTGGTTCTTTGGGGACTCCAATCCCTGGCAGTGATGTTTGGCTCTTTGGGGACACCAATCCCTGGCAGTGATGTTTGGTTCTTCCTGGGGACACCAATCCCTGGCAGTGATGTTTGGTTCTTCCTGGGGACACCAATCCCTGGCAGTGAGGTTTGGCTCTTAGGGGACACCAATCCCTGGCAGTGATGTTTGGTTCTTTGGGGACACCAATCCCTGGCAGTGATGTTTGGCTCATCCAGGGGACACCAATCCCTGGCAGTGATGTTTGGCTCTTTGGGGACACCAATCCCTGGCAGTGATGTTTGGCTCTTCCTGGGGACACCAATCCCTGGCAGTGATGTTTGGCTCTTTGGGGACACCAGTCCCTGGCAGTGATGTTTGGCTCTTCCTGGGGACACCAATCCCTGGCAGTGATGTTTGGCTCTTTGGGGACACCAATCCCTGGCAGTGATGTTTGGTTCTTTGGGGACACCAATCCCTGGCAGTGAGGTTTGGTTCTTTGGGGACAGCAATCCCTGGCAGTGATGTTTGGCTCTTTGGGGACACCAATCCCTGGCAGTGAGGTTTGGCTCTTCCTGGGGACACCAATCCCTGGCAGTGATGTTTGGCTCTTCCTGGGGACACCAATCCCTGGCAGTGAGGTTTGGCTCTTTGGGGACACCAATCCCTGGCAGTGATGTTTGGCTCTTAGGGGACACCAGTCCCTGGCAGTGATGTTTGGCTCTTTGGGGACACCAATCCCTGGCAGTGATGTTTGGCTCTTTGGGGACACCAATCCCTGGCAGTGAGGTTTGGCTCTTTGGGGTCACCAATCCCTGGCAGTGATGTTTGGCTCTTTGGGGACACCAATCCCTGGCAGTGATGTTTGGCTCTTTGGGGACACCAATCCCTGGCAGTGATGTTTGGCTCTTTGGGGACAGCAATCCCTGGCAGTGATGTTTGGCTCTTCCTGGGGACACCAATCCCTGGCAGTGATGTTTGGCTCTTTGGGGACACCAATCCCTGGCAGTGATGTTTGGCTCTTCCTGGGGACACCAATCCCTGGCAGTGATGTTTGGCTCTTTGGGGACACCAATCCCTGGCAGTGATGTTTGGCTCTTTGGGGACACCAATCCCTGGCAGTGATGTTTGGCTCTTCCTGGGGACACCAATCCCTGGCAGTGATGTTTGGCTCTTCCTGGGGACACCAATCCCTGGCAGTGATATTTGGTTCTTTGGGGACACCAATCCCTGGCAGTGATGTTTGATTCATCCTGGGGACACCAATCCCTGGCAGTGATGTTTGGCTCTTCCTGGGGACACCAATCCCTGGCAGTGATGTTTGATTCATCCTGGGGACACCAATCCCTGGCAGTGATGTTTGATTCATCCTGGGGACACCAATCCCTGGCAGTGAGGTTTGGTTCTTTGGGGACACCAATCCCTGGCAGTGATGTTTGATTCATCCTGGGGACACCAATCCCTGGCAGTGATGTTTGGCTCTTTGGGGACACCAATCCCTGGCAGTGATGTTTGGTTCTTTGGGGACACCAATCCCTGGCAGTGATGTTTGGCTCTTTGGGGACACCAATCCCTGGCAGTGATGTTTGGCTCTTTGGGGACACCAATCCCTGGCAGTGATGTTTGGCTCTTTGGGGACACCAATCCCTGGCAGTGATGTTTGGCTCTTCCTGGGGACTCCAGTCTCTGGCAGTGATGTTTTGTGTCCAGGTCCTCCAGATCTGAGTGCTGAGCTGTCCCCTGAGGAGCCCTGGATTGGCATTCTGAGAGAGTGGCCCGTGGGTGTATAAATATGGGCATATTTGTGCATAAATACACAGAAGGAGAGAAAAAGACAGAGGAGGAGGAGGAGGTATTCCAGGAAGGGCCTTGCTTTGTTATCTGATAATTCCTGGGTCAGCCCTTGAAATTGCTGCCAAAGTCTTGTAGCACTTCCAGAGCCTGCAGTGCACTTGGGCATGGACCTGAGTGAAGAGGGAGGTTCTGAGCTGGGCTTGGCACTGGGAGCATCCTGAGGGGCTGGTGGCAGCCTGCTGCATGCATTCCTCTGCACACCAGCAGCTCTGCTCTGAGTCCTGAATCCCCCCCAGCCAGGCTCAGAGCTGTCCCCACTGTGGCTGGGCAGGGAAAGCCAAGCAGGAGTCAGAGGGATTGGTTTGTGCTGCCCCAGGGTGGGGGCCTCTCTGGGGTTTGTTTTGGCAGTGGCTGCATTTTGAGTCCCTTGAGCCATGCTGGCTTTTGGTCCCAGGGTGGTGCCAAGAAGCATCTCCCTGGTTTGGAGCTGAGCTGAGTTTGTCTCGAGGTCTGCCCTTGAACTTGCTGCCAAAGTCTTGGAGCACTTCCAGAGGTTTCAATGCACTTAGGCTTGGACCTGAGTGAAGAGGGAGATTCTGAGCTGGGCTTGGCACTGGGAGCATCCTGAGGAGCTGGTGGCAGCCTGCTGCATGCATCCCTCTGCACACCAGCAGCTCTGCTCTGCTCTGAGTCCTGAATCCCCCCCAGCCAGGCTTGGAGCTGTCCCCACTGTGACCGGGCAGGGAAAGCCAACAGGGATCAGAGGGATTGCTTTGTGCTGCCCCAGGTGGGGGTCTCTCTGGGGGTTGTTCTGGCAGTGGCTGCATTTTGAGTCCCTTGAGCCATGCTGGCTTTTGGTCCCAGGGTGGTGCCCAGAAGCATCTCCCTGGTTTGGAGCTGAGCTGAGTTTGTCTCGAGGTCAGCCCTTGAAATTGCTGCCAAAGTCTTGGAGCACTTCCAGAGCCTGCAATGCACTCAGGCATGGACCTGAGTGAAGAGGGAGATTCTGAGCTGGGCTTGGCACTGGGAGCATCCTGAGGGGCTGGTGGCAGCCTGCTGCATGCATCCCTCTGCACACCAGCAGCTCTGCTCTGCTCTGAGTCCTGAATCCCCCCCAGCCAGGCTCAGAGCTGTCCCCACTGTGGCCGTGCAGGGAAAGCCAAGCAGGGGTCAGAGGGATTGCTTTGTGCTGCCCCAGGTGGGGGTCTCTCTGGGGGTTGTTTTGGCAGTGGCTGCCTTTTGAGTCCCTTGAGCCATGCTGGCTTTTGGTCCCAGGGTGGTGCCCAGAAGCATCTCCCTGTCTGGGAGCTGAGCTGAGTTTGTCTCGAGGTCTGCATCCATGGAGGGGGACCACAGGGCTTGCTTCACTTGGTGGGACCTGAGCAGTGTCCTGTTGGGGTGGATGGGGCTGAGGAGAGGAGCCAGCCCCAAACCTCTATGTTTTGAACCCCCCCACAAATGGCTGTGGCTCTCTCCTCACAGCCCAGGCAGCAATTCAGCCTCCTCCATGTCCAGCACATAGAATCATAGAATCAATAAGGTTGGAAGAGACCTCAAGGATCATCAAGTCCAACCTATCAACCAACCCCTCCTGACTACTACCCCATGGCTTCAAGTGCCACCTCCAATCCCCTCTTGAACCCCTCCAGGGATGGGGACTCCCCCACCTCCCTGGGCAGCACATTCCAATGCCTAACAACTCTTTCTGGGAACAACTTTCTCCTCACCTCCAGCCTCAACTTCCCCTGGTGCAGCTTGAGACTGTGTCCTCTTCTTCTGGGGTCCAGCTGCTGCCCCCACCATGAGTTTCAAGGAAGGATAAGTGTGTCCCCCCCCATTCCCCAGCCACTGCCTCTGGTCAAAGCACTGCTGCCCCCCACAGTGTGACCCTCGTGGCCTCAAGGCCCACATTTCATCCTCCTCTTCTTGCAGGGGCCTCCCACATCCCAACGTGGGGGCTTGGGACCAGCCTCTGGTGGTGCAAACCACCTCTGGGAGCAGAGCTTTGACCTCCTCTTGGAGCAGAGATGTCCCAGCCCAGCTCTGGCTGATGAGAGAGATATTCCTTACCCTTTTTTCCCCTTTTTATTGTCTCCTCCCCACCCCCCTCAAGAGGAGCAATTTGCCTTGATGAAGCTGCTGGACATGATGTAACCACAGCAGGTCCACAGCCAAGGATGCTCAGAGGGGACTGCATCTCCTCTCCCCTCCAGCCCTGCTTGGGTCTCCCGAGCTGGGGGTTGGCCTTTTGGGGGTTGGTTTTGTTCTGGGTTTCACTGGTTTGCTTTTAATTGGATTTTTCTTCCTCCCTCCCTCCCCTCTCTCAATTTTCCTGCTGCCTCCCAAGCCTGTAACTCCCCTGCTCTGCCCTTGCCCCCTCCTTGCTCGAGCTGCCCTCCCGCTCCCGCCCCGCGCCGACGAGCGAGGGGACCACGATGGCTGGGGGGGGGGGACACCCCCCAGGGGAGGTGCCTGCAGGCTTTCTTGAGCCCATAGGAAGAGGAAAAGCCCAAGAAGGACCTCATCCTAAGGATGCTGGAGCTGCACCTTTGGTTTCTATGGTGACAAGAG
This sequence comes from Melanerpes formicivorus, assembly GCF_026170545.1. Taxonomy (NCBI): domain Eukaryota; kingdom Metazoa; phylum Chordata; class Aves; order Piciformes; family Picidae; genus Melanerpes; species Melanerpes formicivorus. Next base: position 247,270 of record NW_027142602.1, on the reverse strand, counting down.
GAACTGGGGCCCAGGCACAGAGAGAGAGAGAGGGAGGCCTGCAGCCTGTGCCGGGAGGACTCGTGGGAATTTCCAAGTCACTGCACCACGCCTTGGCTAGCCACAAACGTAGACACCAGCTGTACCCCCACTGCACAGTGTGTACAGAACCTTCTCCTGCTCCTATTCACCACCTCGGGGTGTCCTGGGAGGGCTTGGGGGTGGGGGGTGGGGGTGGTTGGGCACCCCGAGGCGATAGGGGCTGATGGTTGTACATAGGTTATACAGAGCTGTGTACAGAGCTGCTCCAAACGAGCCTTTGCTGTCTGGTTTCTCCTGGCTGTACATAATTCCCTTCCTCACACGAAGGGGTCAAGGAGTTTTGTAAATATCAGCACTAATGAGGAGCAAAAATAAATCTGTATATTATTGAGGAGCTGTGCAGAGAGCACTTCTTGGGGGGGGAGGGGAAGGGGAGGGGAGGGGGAGGGAGAAAGGGAGGGAGAAAGGGAAAAGGCCAGCAGCTGTCTCGTTGTAGTTTGGGGGTTGGCTTCTCTACATCAGAACCTTCTCAGAGAATCCCAGTGTGGTGGGAAGGGGCTGGAAGGGACCTCGTGGTGGGAAGGGGTTGGAAGGGAGCTTGTGGTGGGAAGGGGTTGGAAAGGAGCTCGTGGTGGGAAGGGGTTGGAAGGGAGCTCGTGGTGGGAAGGGGTTGGAAAGGAGCTCGTGGTGGGAAGGGGTTGGAAGGGAGCTCGTGGTGGGAAGGAGAAGGAAGGGAGCTTGTGGTGGGAAGGGGTTGGAAAGGAGCTCGTGGTGGGAAGGGGTTGGAAAGGAGCTCATGGTGGGAAGGGGTTGGAAAGGAGCTCGTGGTGGGAAGGGGTTGGAAAGGAGCTTGTGGTGGGAAGGGGTTGGAAGGGACCTCGTGGTAGGAAGGGGTTGGAAGGGACCTCGTGGTAGGAAGGGGTTGGAAGGGACCTCGTGGTAGGAAGGGGTTGGAAGGGACCTCGTGGTGGGAAGGGGTTGGAAAGGAGCTCGTGGTGGGAAGGGGTTGGAAAGGACCTCGTGGTGGGAAGGGGTTGGAAGGTGGGAAGGGGTAGAAAAGGACCTTGTAGTAGGAAGGGGTTGGAAAGGAGCTTGTGGTGGGAAGGGGTTGGAAAGGAGCTTGTGGTGGGAAGGGGTTGGAAAGAACCTGGTGGTGGGAAGGGGTTGGAAGGGACCTGGTGGTGGGAAGGGGTTGGAAGGGACCTCGTGGTGGGAAGGGGTTGGAAAGGAGCTCGTGGTGGGAAGGGGTTGGAAAGGACCTCGTGGTGGGAAGGGGTTGTAAGGTGGAAAGGGGTAGAAAAGGAGCTCGTGGTGGGAAGGGGTTGGAAGGTGGGAAGGGGTTGGAAGGTGGAAAGGGGTAGAAAAGGAGCTCGTGGTGGGAAGGGGTTGGAAGGTGGAAAGGGGTAGAAAAGGAGCTCGTGGTGGGAAGGGGTTGGAAGGTGGAAAGGGGTAGAAAAGGAGCTCGTGGTGGGAAGGGGTTGGAAAGAACCTCGTGGTGGGAAGGGGTTGGAAGGGACCTGGTGGTGGGAAGGGGTTTAAAGGGACCTGGTGGTGGGAAGGGGTTGGAAAGGATCTCGTGGTGGGAAGGTGTTGGAAACTCGTGGTGGGAAGGGGTTGGAAAGGATCTCGTGGTGGGAAGGGGTTGGAAGGGACCTCGTGGTAGGAAGGGGTTGGAAAGGATCTCGTGGTGGGAAGGGGTTGGAAGGGACCTCGTGGTGGGAAGGGGTAGAAAAGGACCTGGTGGTGGGAAGGGGTTGGAAGGGACCTCGTGGTGGGAAGGGGTAGAAAAGGACCTCGTGGTGGGAAGGGGTAGAAAAGGACCTCGTGGTGGGAAGGGCTTGGAAGTGATCTCGTGGTGGGAAGGAGTTGGAAGGGACCTCGTGGTGGGAAGGGGTTGGAAAGGACCTCGTGGTGGGAAGGGGTTGGAAGGAACCTGGTGGTGGGAAGGGGTTGAAAAGGAGCTTGTGGTGGGAAGGAGTTGGAAGGGAGCATGTGGTGGGAAGGGGTTGGAAGGGACCTCGTGGTGGGAAGTGGCCTCTGGAGATCATCCAGACCAAAGGCAGAGCTCTGGAGATCCTCCTGCACCCACAGCAGCTTGCCCAGCAGCACAGTCATAGCATTGGTAGGGTTGGACCTGAAGGGTCATCCAGTTCCAACCCCTCTGCCTTGGGGTGTTGGAAGGATAGGATAGGATAGGATAGGATAGGATAGGATAGGATAGGATAGGATAGGATAGGATAGGATAGGATAGGATAGGATAGAATAGAATTACCCAGGTTGGAAGAGACCTTGGAGATCACCAAGTCCAACCTCTCCCCCAGCACCATCTGATCAACTCAGCCATGGCACCAAGGGCCACATCCAGGCTCTTCCTAAACCCCTCCAGGGATGGGGACTCCACCACCTCCCTGGGCAGCTCATCCCCAGGGCCAATCTCTCTTGCTGGGAAGAATTTCTTCCTCCCCTCCAGCCTGAACCTCCCCTGGCACAGCTTGAGACTGTGTCCTCTTGTTCTTGTGCTGGGTGCCTGGGAGAAGAGCCCAACCCCCACCTGGCTCCAACCTCCCTTCAGGGAGCTGTGGACAGCAATGGCCAGCTGGGCTTGGAATCTCACCCTGGTGAGGCCACAGCTGGAATCTTGTGTCCAGCTCTGAGCCCCTCAGCCCAAGGAGGACCTCAGGGAACTGCTGGAGAGAGTCCAGCACAGAGGCACAGAGCTGCTGCAGGCAGTGCAACATCTCCCTGTGAGCACAGGCTGAGGGAGCTGGGGCTGGGAGCTGGGAGCAGAGGAGCCTTGAAGGCTGCCCTTGTGACTGGGGTAAAGATGGAATGGAATGGAATGGAATGGAATGGAATGGAATGGAATGGAATGGAATAGAATAGAATAGAATAGAATAGAATAGAATAGAATAGAATAGAATAGAATAGAATAGGAATGGAATGGAGTGGAATGGAGTGGAATAGGAATGGAAAGGAATGGAATAGGAATAGGAATGGAATGGAATGGAATGGAATGGAATGGAATGGAATGGAATGGAATGGAATAGAAGTGGAATGGAATGGAATGGAATGGAATTGGAATGGAATGGAATGGAATGGAATGGAATGGAATGGAGTGGAATGGAATGGAATGGAATAGGAATAGGAATGGAATGGAATGGAATGGAATGGAATGGAATGGAATGGAATAGAATGGAATAGAATAGAAGTGGAATGGAATGGAATAGGAATGGAATGGAATAGAATAGGAATGGAATGGAATGGAATGGAATGGAATAGAAGTGGAATGGAATGGAATGGAATGGAATGGAATGGAATGGAATGGAATAGAATAGAAGTGGAATGGAATGGAATAGGAATGGAATGGAATAGAATAGGAATGGAATGGAATGGAATGGAATGGAATAGAATAGAATAGAATAGAATAGAATAGAATAGAATAGAATAGAATAGAATAGAATAGAATAGAATAGAATAGAATAGAATAGAATAGAATAGAATAGAATAGAAGTGGAATGGAATGGGAATGGAATGGAATAGAATAGGAATGGAATGGAATGGAATGGAATTGAATGGAATGGAATGGAATGGAATGGAATAGACCAGCACCAGATGTTCAGGGCTGGAGCCAGGCTCTGTTCAGGGATGTCCAAGGACAGCACAAAGGGCACTGGGGGCAAGCTGGAGCAGAGGAGGTGCCAGGGGAACAGGAAGGGAAAACTTTGTCCCTGTGAGGCTGCTGGAGCCTGGAGCAGGCTGCCCAGGGAAGTTGTGGAGCCTCCTTCTGTGGGGCCATCCAACCCCCACCTGGATGTGTTCCTGGGTGCCCTGCCCTGGGTGATGCTGCTGTGGCAGGGGGCTTGGACTGGATGAGCTCTGGAGGTCCCTTCCAAGCCCTGAGGTTCTGTGACTCTGTGAAACTGCACACTGGGACAGTGAAGATGCAGCAAGGGCTGGCTGAAGCCTGGCTGGGTGCTGTTAGGAGGAGAGGAGATGTTTAAGAGCAGCCAATTTGCAGCATTTAAATATGGAAAAGCATTTTGAGAGCAGAGAAATTAACAGAAGTATTTGTGAGCAATGCTCCTGAGTGAAATGTCACAGCATTTGCTGGAGCACTGAGTGGGAGCAGGCTCCAAACTGGGCTGCTTTGTGCTCCTCAGCCCCATTCCCCAGCCCAGGAGGAGCCCCAGCCAGCTCCAGCAGATCAGAGAATCAGAGAGCTGGCAGGCTTGGGAGGGAGCTCAAGGCTCAGCCAGCTCCAAGCCCCTGCCATGGGCAGGGACACCTCACACCACAGCAGCTTGCTCACAGCCACCTCCAGCCTGGCTGCAAACACCTCCAGGCAGGAGGCTTCCACCACCTCCCTGGGCAGCCTGGGCCAGGCTCTCACCACCCTCCTGGGCAACAACTTCTTCCTCACAGCCAATCTCCATCTCCCCACTTCTACTTCTGCTCCATCCCCCCCGGTCCTATCCCTCCCTGACACCCTCCAAAGTCCCTCCCCAGCTTTCCTGCAGCCCCCTGCAGCTCCTGGCAGGCCACAAGGAGGTCTCCTGGGAGCCTTCTCCTCTCCAGCCTGCACAACCCCAACTCTCTCAGGCTGTCTGCAGAGCAGAGCAGCTCCAGCCCTCTGCTCCTCCTCCTGGCCCTGCTCTGGACACCTTCCAGCCAGCCCAGATGCCAAAACCCTTTCCCTGCTCTGTGTCCCATTGGCCTGTGGGCTCATAAATATCTCAGCACAAAGTGGCAGGAGGAATTTGCAGAGTGCTCTGCTCTGCACAGGCTCTCTGAGTGGCTGGCAGGAGCAGGCAGTGAGGCAGCCACAGGAATGAGTTCCATTTGCTGGGCTCTCAGCCTGCTGCTCCAGCCTGGCCATGCTTGGAAGATGCAAGGAGATGCCATCAGGAGGGCTGCATCCTCCTGCTTGTGGTTGTACACCCTGCAAAGAGATGAGAGGAAGGATGGGGGGGGAGGGAGTGGATTGAGGCTTGAGGAGGGGAGATTGAGACTGGAGATGAGGAAGTTCTTGATAGTGAGGGTGAGGAAACTCTGGCACAGGCTGCCCAGGGAGGCTGTGGCTGTCCCTTCCCTGGAGGTGTTCAAGGCCAGGCTGGATGAGGCCTGGAGCAAGCTGTCCCTGCCCAAGGGAGAAGGGTTGGAACTGCATGAGCTCCAGAATGAGTTGCTCCAGAGCCCTGGAGCAGGCTGCCCAGAGAGGTTGTGGAGTCTCCTCCTCTGGAGCCTTCCCAGCCCCACCTGGATGTGTTCCTCTGTGACCTGTGCTGGATTCTGTGCTCCTTGCTCTGTCAGGGGGCTTGGACTGGAGGAGCTCCAGAGGCCCCTTCCAACCCCTGACATCCTCTGATTCTCTGATCCTGGGACCTTTAAGGCCCCCTCCAACCCAACCCATCCTATGAATCAATGAATGACACCCCCCAAGGTGGACACCTCCCCATGCTTGGGCAGCCCTTCCAGCCCCAGCTCCCTGCTGGTGAGCCCAAAGGATCCCAAGTGATCCCTGTGATCCTGACTGCAGCAAGCAGCTGGTCCCTGCTGAGCACAGCCTGGCTGGTCACACCAGTGCTCAGTGACCTACTTTCCTCACCTCCCTTTGCTGCCTGCTGCCTCTCTGCCTGGTGCAACCCCACCAAACCCCTCACAGCTCTTCTCTGCAGCTCAGAAATGAAAGCCAAGCCCGAGGGGGCCCCAGGGATGCTCTTGTCCTGGGGAGGACCACGCCACACACCTCTGCTACAGCTTCTCTCCCTGCTGAGGGGCTCAGCCTCACCAAATGCTGCTGCTTTACTCCAAGGAAGGCATCAGAGAGCCAGAATCATAGCATAAGAGCCTGGTGAGGGTTGGGAAGGACCTCTGGAGATCATCTGCTCCAACCCCCCTGCTCCAGCAGGGCAGATCACACAGGAATGTGTCCAGGTGGGTCTTGAAAGGCTCCAGAGAAGGAGACTCCACAACCTCTCTGGGCAGCCTGCTCCAGGCTCCAGCAGCCTCACCCCAAACAACTTTCTCCTCCTGCTCAGCTCCAACCTCCTGCCTGACACTTTGTGCCCCTTGCCCCTTGGCCTGGCCCTGGGCACCACTCAGCAGAGCCTGGCCCCAGCCTCTTGCCCCCCACAGCTCCTTTAGCTCTTGCTGAGCATTGCTCAGCTGCCCTCTGGGGCTGCTCTGCTCCAGGCTCTCAGCCCCAGGGCTCTCAGCCTTTGCTGCTGCCAGAGCTGCTCCAGGCCCCTCAGCAGCTTCCCAGCCTCCCCTGCACTCTCTCCAGCACTTCTCTGTCCCTCCTGAGCTGGGGAGCCCAGAGCTGGCCCCAGGACTGCAGCTGTGTCCTCTCCAGGGCAGAGTAGAGGGCAAGGAGAACCTTCCCTTGCCCTGCTGGCCACATTCTTCCTGCCCCCCCAGGCCCCCATTGACCTTCTTGGCCACGAGGGAGCATTTGGAGGCCCTCACCCTGCATCCTGGATGCTTTCAGTGACCAGCACAGCTTGCATGCATGGATAGAGACTCAGCACCAGCACTCAGCATGCAAATGGGGGGGATGCCCCTGGAGGTCTTTGCAGCTGGCCCTCTCTGTGCCTGAGTGGACAGCCTCTTGCCCCCCACAGCTCCTTTAGCTCCTGCTGAGCATTGCTCAGCTGCCCTCTGGGGCTGCTCTGCTCCAGGCTCTCAGCCCCAGGGGCTCTCAGCCTTTGCTCCAGTCCAGGACAAGATCCAAGCTCCGAGAGAGCGCTGATCCCTGGTGAGCTCAGGCTGCTGGATCCCATTGCAGCTCCGTGTGTGTGCCCCAGGGACCAGTGGGAAGTTTTAGCCCTCCTGGCTGAGCAAATCTGCCTCCATTTGGCCAAGTGAGGACTTGGATGCTGGAAGCACCTCCTGGGCTGGAGCTGGGGAGAGCCTATTAAGCAGGATGCTGAGAGAGTGGGGAAGGGAAAGCAATCCCTTGCCCTGGGCTGCTGCCCTCCCAGGGATGCTCTGAGGAGCTGGTGGAGCCAAAGCATGGCTGCTGCAGAGCTGCTGATCTGGAGTAGCCTCAACCCAAGCCTCCAAGTGCAAGAAACCCTCGTGAGGGTGGGGGTGTGAAGCTGGGGCCCCCGCAGCCTATCTTTAGCTAACCTCCAGGCAAAGGTTTGGAGCTTGCAGAGCTCTCTGCTGAGCTGCACATTTGTGCCACAGCTCCTGGAAATCAGGCCAGGGCCCTCTTTCTCCTTCCCACTTTCTCCTTGCTCCTTCTTCTCCCTGCTTTGCACTCCTGCTTGGGTGGTGGGAAAAACCTATTCCTGGGAGCAGTGCTCTCCCCTGCAGCCCAGCACGGGGCAGGAGCTGTGGGCAACCAGGAGCAGCTGCTGGGGGGAGGGGGAGGGAAAGAAAGAGGGATCTGTCCTTCCCCAGGGGCAGAATGGACTCTGCTGAGGTTCCAGAGGGTCAGCAGGGACCAGCCAAGGAGCTGGGAGCCAAGGATTAAAGGCAGCTCTACCCAGAGAGTCTGGGCTAGCCCAATATTTGCTAATTGTATCTGTTCTATCCCAGAGGCCAAGCCTGGCAGAGGGTGGAAGAGACCTCTGGGGCCCATCCAGTCCAACCCCCTGCTCCAGCAGGGCTCCCCCAGCAGAGCTCAGCCACTCCAACCCCTGCCCCAGCAGGGCTCCCCCAGCAGAGCTCAGCCACTCCAACCCCTGCCCCAGCAGGGCTCCCCCAGCAGCTTGCCCAGGGGCACAGTGCCCAGGGGGGGTTGGAAGCTCTCCCCCCCAGCAGACTCCACAACCTCTCTGGGCAGCCTGCTCCAGGCTCCAGCAGCCTCACCCCAAACAACTTTCTCCTCCTGCTCAGCTCCAACCTCCTGCCTGCCACTTTGTGCCCCTTGCCCCTTGGCCTGGCCCTGGGCACCACTCAGCAGAGCCTGGCCCCAGCCTCTTGCCCCCCCACAGCTCCTGGGTGCCACCTTGTGCCCATTGCTCCTTGGTGAGATCCTGCCCCAGGCTTCCCAGAGAGCTGGGAGCTGCCCCAGCCCTGGCCCCATTGCAGGTCAGGTTGTTTGGGGCTCTGAGGATCCTGCTGGAGCTGCAGGGCCTTGGGCTGGATGAGCTTCTTGAGGTCCCTCCCAAGCCAAACCATCTCCCATTGCTATGGTGCCATGAGCATGCCAGGCCCTTCCTCCAGTGTCACCCCCACCTCCTGGGGCAGGAGGCCACCCAGGTGCCTTTCTCAGCCCAGTGTGCTCCTGCTCAGCCATCCCAGTGCCTCTCTGTGCTGGGGAGATGCAGAAGGAGCCCTGCTGAGAGTGCTTCAGCTTTTGATCCTCAGCACTGGGGGCAGATGCCAGGCTCGGGGTGTCTGTGCCCTGAAGCTTTGCCCCACTCCTGGCCCCACTCTGCTGTCACCCACCCCTTAGATATTCATCAGTATTGATGGGATTCCCCTCAGGCTGCTTTTTCCCACACTACATGGCCAAAATCCCTCAGTCTTTCCTCAGCAGAGCTGTTCCAGAACCCTCAGCACCTCTGGAGCACCTGGAGATGGTCTCCCAGCTCTTGGTTGCTCTCCCCACCTCTGGAAATGAAGAGCCTGGAGAAGAGGAGGCTCAGGGGAGACCTTCTTGCTCTCTGCAACTCCCTGAAGGGAGGTTGGAGCCAGGTGGGGGTTGGACTCTTCTCCCAGGCAAGCAGCAGCAGAACAAGAGGACACAGTCTCAAGCTGTGCCAGGGGAGGTTTAGGCTGGAGGGGAGGAGAAAGTTCTTCACAGAGAGAGTTGTTGGCCCTGGGGATGTGCTGCCCAGGGAGCTGGTGGAGTCCCCATCCCTGGAGGGGTTTAGGAAGAGCCTGGCTGAGGCCCTTGGTGCCATGGTTGAGTTGCTCAGATGGTGCTGGGGGAGAGGTTGGACTTGGTGAGCTCTGAGGTCTTTTCCAGCCTGGTTCATTCTATTCTATTCTATTCTATTCTATTCTATTCTATTCTATTCTATTCTATTCTATTCTATTCTATTCTATTCTATTCTATTCTATTCTATTCTATTCCATTCCATTCCATTCCATTCCATTCCATTCCTTCCTATCCTATCCTATCCTATCCTATCCTATCCTATCCTATCCTATCCTATCCTATCCTATCCTATCCTACCCTATCCTACCCTATCCTCTTCTAAATGCCCATGCACCAGGGAGGTTTTCCCACTCAGCCTGGTGGACTGAAGCCCCCCAGGAAGGGAGGCCACTGGATGATCCTTGAGATCCCTTCTGTGACCTTAAAGCTCATCCAGCCCCCACCCCCCCCCTGCCATGGACAGGGACAGCTCAGGGATCAGATGATGCAGTGTCAGCAGCTACAGATGAGGCTGAAGTTTGAAGTGAAGGGCTGGAAGGCACCTCTGGAGATCATCCACCTCAAACCCCTGCCAAGCAGGGTCACCTTGAGAAGGTCACACAGGGACACATCCAGCTGGGCCTGGAATCTCTCCAGAGCTGGAGACTCCACCACCTCTCTGGGCAGCCTGCTCTAGGGCTCCACTACCCTTACATTAAAGAAGTTCCTCCTCATGCTCGGATGGAACCTCAGATCCTGAAGTTTGTGCCCTTTACCCCTTGTCCTGTCACTGGGCACCCCTGAACCAAGCCTGGCCCCATCCTCCTGACCCCCAACCCTTAGATATTCATCAGTATTGATGGGATTCCCCTCAGGCTGCTCTTTCCCACACTACATGGCCAAAATCCCTCAGTCTTTCCTCAGCAGAGCTGTTCCAGACCCCTCAGCACCTTTGTAGCCCTGTGCTGTACCATCTAAAGCAAGTCCCGAGCTGGGCAGCCCAGAGCTGAGTCCCTGTCCCTGCTGAGCTGGGCAGCCCAGAGCTGAGTCCCTGTCCCTGCTGAGCTGGGCAGCCCAGAGCTCAGTCCCTGTCCCTGCTGAGCTGGGCAGCCCAGAGCTGAGTCCCTGTCCCTGCTGAGCTGGAGAGCCCAGAGCTGAGTCCCTGTCCCTGCTGAGCTGGGCAGCTCAGAGCTGAGTCCCTGTCCCTGCTGAGCTGGAGAGCTCAGAGCTGAGTCCCTGTCCCTGCTGAGCTGGGCAGCTCAGAGCTGAGTCCCTGTCCTTCAGGATGGAGGGAAGGTGGAAAGGATGGAGGGAAGATGAAAGGATGGAGGGAAGGAGGAAAGGATGGAGGGAAGGTGAAAGGATGGAGGGAAGGAGGAAAGGATGGAGGGAAGGAGGAAAGGATGGAGGGAAGATGAAAGGATGGAGGGAAGGTGAAAGGATGGAGGGAAGGTGAAAGGATGGAGGGAAGGTGCACCAGGACCCTTGCCTTCCCATTTTGCAGCACTGCATGGCAGGAAGGGCTTTGCTCCAACCCTCATGGCAGGGCTGGAAAGGCACAGGGCAAAGGAGCAGGGCTGAAAGCTGTTCCTCCAGCTGGAGCTGTTTAAAACCAAGCAGCCTGGGCTGCTGAGGTCATCTGGTGATCAGCAAAGAGCCTGGCACTGGTGAGGGATGGAGGGCTGAGACTCCCCTTGGCTGTTGGCCTCCCTCCAGCAACTGCACAGGGGGGCCAGATGGCTGCAACTCCTTCCACTTCCAGCCTAAGTCCCATCCAGGCTCTTGAGAATTCACAGGCTGCTTATTTCCACTCTGGAAAAGGCAGGAGGAAGGTTTAACCCTGAAGGACCTCCACGAGCCAAGAAGAGAGCTCTGCCCTTGTATAACATCTCCTGCCCAGGCCAGCCCACAGCCCTCTGCTCCCAAGTGGTTGGGGGTGTTTGTTTCAAGGTTTAGGGTTACTGTAATGCCCTCAAACCCTCGAGGAGGTGGGGTGGGGGGTGGGGGGTGGAAAACCCACCCCAACAATCCCAATCCCAAGCCAGCAGAGCCCTTGGCCCAGCAGGGCATCATTGCAGGAAGGCAGAGAAAGCCCAGGAGGTTGTGGCATCCAGGGAGGCTGGCAGGGAGCAGGCACTGAGAGCAACTCTGCTGCTGCTGAGGTTGGGTGGCTCTGGCTCAGTGCTTCTCATCAGGAGCTCTCAAAGTGCTTTAGGAAAGAGGAGATTCAGATGTCTCAGCGAGGAGCTCCGGAGATGCTGGGCTGAGGCAGGAGGCTCTTACTGCAGCTCCGCTGCTTGCAGGGCTGAGGGCCTCCTCTGCTCAGCTCCCAGCCACCCTAATGGCCTTCTCATTTATTATTCAGCTTTCTGGAAGCCTCCCTGGATTGCAAAATCCTGGGATGTGATGCTGCTAAAGCAGCGAGGAGCTGGGGTGGGGGACTCCCATCTGCAGGAGCAGCCTCCTCCCTTCCAAGCCCTCCAGCATTCCCATTCCACCTGCAGTGATTGCAGCAAGCTGGGGCCAGATTCCCAGCAGTCTGGGGCAGCTAAGCCCTGGTGGATCTGGGGGCACACATCCCTCTGCAGCAGCAACCTGCTCCCTTCCAACCCCTCCAGCATTCCCACTCCACCTGCAGTGAATGCAGCAAGCTGGAGCCAGATTCCCAGCAGTCTGGGGCAGCTAAGCCCTGGTGGATCTGGGGGCACACATCCCTCTGCAGCAGCAACCTGCTCCCTTCCAACCCCTCCAGCATTCCCATTCCACCTGCAGTGAATGCAGCAAGCTGAGGGCAGATCCCCAACAGTTTGGGGCAGCTAAGCCCTGGTGGATCTGGGGGCACACATCCATCTGCAGGAGCAACCTGCTCCCTTCCAACCCCTCCAGCATTCCCATTCCACCTGCAGTGAATGCAGCAAGCTGAGGGCAGATTCCCAGCAGTCTGGGACAGCTAAACCAGTGCAGAGCTGGGGTGGGGGACTCCTAGTCCTCCTTTGCAACCCCTCCAGCATTCCCATTCCACCTGCAGTGATTGCAGCAAGCTGAGGGCAGATTCCCAGCAATCTGGGGAAGCTAAGCCCTGGTGGATCTGGGGGCACACATCCATCTGCAGGAGCAGCCTCCTCCCTTCCAAGCCCTCCAGCATTCCCATTGCAGCTGCAGCGAATGCAGCAAGCTGAGGGCAGATTCCCAACAGTTTGGGGCAGCTAAACCAGTGCAGAGCTGGGGTGAGGGACTCCCAGTCCCAGGATTAACCTCCTCCCTTAACACTCCTCCAGCATTCCCATTCCACCTGCAGTGAATGCAGCAAGCTGAGGGCAGATTCCCAGCAGTTTGGGGCAGCTAAGCCCTGGTGGATCTGGGGGCACACATCCATCTCCAGGATTAACCTCCTCCTTTAAACCCCCTCCAGCATTTCCATTCCAGCTGCAGTGAATGCAGCAAGCTGAGGGCAGATTCCCAGCAGTTTGGGGCAGCTGAACATTTCTGGCAGCACCAGCAGCAGCATTCCCATGATGGGAAGGGCTGCAAGGTCCCTTGAGGGAGGACCCCCACCCCCACCCTTTGGCCTGCCAGCCTGGCAGGGTTTGGTTTTCCTCAGCACAAGCTGTGCAAGGACAGACACAAAGGGCAGCAGAAGAGCTTCCTGGTACAGCTCTGCAGCACAAACTCTCCTCCTGTCCTCCTCCCAGCTCTGGCTGGGGGCCAGGCAGGTAACATTAGCTGCCCTCCAGCACAGCCCTGTGAAGGCAGTGGTGAGCTCAGGCTCCAGGCAAGATGGGCTGGTCCTTGAAGAGCAATAGTTCCATCCTGGCAGTGCTGGGCAGAGCAATCTCCTGGGAGGGAAGCTCCATCCTGGCAGTGCTGGGCAGAGCAATCCCCCGGGAGGGAAGCTCCATCCTGGCAGTGCTGGGCAGAGCAATCCCCTGGGAGGGAAGCTCCATCCTGGCAGTGCTGGGCAGAGCAATCCCCTGGGAGGGAAGCTCCATCCTTGCAGTGCTGGGCAGAGCAATCCCCTGGGAGGGAAGCTCCATCCTTGCAGTGCTGGGCAGAGCAATTCCCTGGGAGGGAAGCTCCATCCTTGCAGTGCTGGGCAGAGCAATCCCCTGGGAGGGAAGCTCCATCCTGGCAGTGCTGGGCAGAGCAATCCCCTGGGAGGGAAGCTCCATCCTGGCAGTGCTGGGCAGAGCAAGCCCCTGGGAGGGAAGCTCCATCCTGGCAGTGCTGGGCAGAGCAATCCCCTGGGAGGGAAGCTCCATCCTGGCAGTGCTGGGCAGAGCAATCTCCTCTCTGAGGGAAGCTCCATCCTGGCAGTGCTGGGCAGAGCAATCCCCTGGGAGGGAAGCTCCATCCTGGCAGTGCTGGGCAGAGCAATCCCCTGGGAGGGAAGCTCCATCCTGGCAGTGCTGGGCAGAGCAATCCCCTGGGAGGGAAGCTCCATCCTTGCAGTGCTGGGCAGAGCAATCCCCTGGGAGGGAAGCTCCATCCTGGCAGTGCTGGGCAGAGCAATCTCCTCTCTGAGGGAAGCTCCATCCTGGCAGTGCTGGGCAGAGCAATCTCCTCTCTGAGGGAAGCTCCATCCTGGCAGTGCTGGGCAGAGCAATCCCCTGGGAGGGAAGCTCCATCCTGGCAGTGCTGGGCAGAGCAATCCCCTGGGAGGGAAGCTCCATCCTTGCAGTGCTGGGCAGAGCAATCCCCTGGGAGGGAAGCTCCATCCTGGCAGTGCTGGGCAGAGCAATCCCCTGGGAGGGAAGCTCCATCCTGGCAGTGCTGGGCAGAGCAATCTCCTCTCTGAGGGAAGCTCCATCCTGGCAGTGCTGGGCAGAGCAATCCCCTGGGAGGGAAGCTCCATCCTGGCAGTGCTGGGCAGAGCAATCTCCTCTCTGAGGGAAGCTCCATCCTGGCAGTGCTGGGCAGAGCAATCCCCTGGGAGGGAAGCTCCATCCTGGCAGTGCTGGGCAGAGCAATCCCCTGGGAGGGAAGCTCCATCCTTGCAGTGCTGGGCAGAGCAATCCCCTGGGAGGGAAGCTCCATCCTGGCAGTGCTGGGCAGAGCAATCCCCTGGGAGGGAAGCTCCATCCTGGCAGTGCTGGGCAGAGCAATCCCCTGGGAGGGAAGCTCCATCCTGGCAGTGCTGGGCAGAGCAATCTCCTCTCTGAGGGAAGCTCCATCCTGGCAGTGCTGGGCAGAGCAATCCCCTGGGAGGGAAGCTCCATCCTGGCAGTGCTGGGCAGAGCAATCTCCTCTCTGAGGGAAGCTCCATCCTGGCAGTGCTGGGCAGAGCAATCCCCTGGGAGGGAAGCTCCATCCTGGCAGTGCTGGGCAGAGCAATCCCCTGGGAGGGAAGCTCCATCCTTGCAGTGCTGGGCAGAGCAATCCCCTGGGAGGGAAGCTCCATCCTGGCAGTGCTGGGCAGAGCAATCCCCTGGGAGGGAAGCTCCATCCTGGCAGTGCTGGGCAGAGCAATCCCCTGGGAGGGAAGCTCCATCCTGGCAGTGCTGGGCAGAGCAATCCCCTGGGAGGGAAGCTCCATCCTGGCAGTGCTGGGCAGAGCAATCCCCTGGGAGGGAAGCTCCATCCTGGCAGTGCTGGGCAGAGCAATCCCCTGGGAGGGAAGCTCCATCCTGGCAGTGCTGGGCAGAGCAATCCCCTGGGAGGGAAGCTCCATCCTGGCAGTGCTGGGCAGAGCAATCTCCTCTCTGAGGGAAGCTCCATCCTGGCAGTGCTGGGCAGAGCAATCCCCTGGGAGGGAAGCTCCAACCTGGCAGTGCTGGGCAGAGCAATCCCCTGGGAGGGAAGCTCCATCCTGGCAGTGCTGGGCAGAGAAATCCCCTGGGAGGGAAGCTCCATCCTTGCAGTGCTGGGCAGAGCAATCCTCTGGGAGGGAAGCTCCATCCTGGCAGTGCTGGGCAGAGCAATCCCCTGGGAGGGAAGCTCCATCCTGGCAGTGCTGGGCAGAGCAATCTCCTGGGTGGGAAGCTCCATCCATCCCCAAGCCAGAGCCCCAGCACCCCTCTGCCACTGCTCTGCTGCCCTGACCCTGCTCATGTCCCTGGACTGCCTCCAATTTCATGCCTGATGAGGTTCAGGCCTTACACTGCCCCTTAATGGACCTGGACATCCCTGGAGAGCCTGGACCTGCTTCCAGGGGAAGGAGGGAAGGAGGGAGGGACAGAGAAAAGGTCTCTGGGAAGGAAGGCTCTCTGGGGAGGGTCTTTGGGAAGGGAGGGTCCCTGGGGAGGGAGATCTCTGGGGAAGAAGGGGGGAAGGGTCTGGGGAGGGAGGGAGTAGGGAGGAAGAAAGGGAGAAGTAAGGGGTGGAAGGAGAGAGGGAGGGGTCTCTGGGGAGGGAAGGAAGGAAGGAGGGAGGGTATCATGGTGGGAAGGGGAAAGCAAGTGGGCAGCCAGATGAAGCTGGCCCTGATGCAAAGAGGTTACCTTCTCCTCCTGGCACCTCTGAGGGGCACAGGGCTGGCAGAGGAGGACACACTGATGCCCTGCTGATGCTCCTGCCCCACCTCTGCCAGAGGCCTCCATGTGCAGGAGGTGCTGCAGTGCCTGCACAGGCAGCCCAGTGCCAGCAGGATGGGCATGCAGGAGGAGCCAGCAGCACCCTGCCTGGGGGGGCTGGGCACAGGGGGATGCCCTGGCTGCAGCCTGGGGGCCCTGTGCAGGGGCTGCTTGACATCCATGGCTGCAGCCTCTGGTCCCTGTGCAGGGGCTGCTGACATCCAGCTGGTGGCTTCCAGAGGGCCTTCAGCCTCCTGCCATCGCTCTGGGGCATGGCTGCAGCCTGTGATCCCTGTGCAGGGGCCTGCTGACATCCAGCTGGTGGCTTCCAGAGGGCCTTCAGCCTCCTGCCATCGCTCTGGGGCATGGCTGCAGCCTGTGATCCCTGTGCAGGGGCTGCTGACATCCAGCTGGTGGCTTCCAGAGGGCCTTCAGCCTCCTGCCATCGCTCTGGGGCATGGCTGCAGCCTGTGATCCCTGTGCAGGGGCTGCTGACATCCAGCTGGTGGCTTCCAGAGGGCCTTCAGCCTCCTGCCATCGCTCTGGGGCATGGCTGCAGCCTGTGGTCCCTGTGCAGGGGGCTGCTGACATCCAGCTGGTGGCTTCCAGAGGGCTTTCAGCCTCCTGCCATCACTCTGGGGCATGGCTGCAGCCTGTGGTCCCTGTGCTTCCCTGGCTTCAGCAGGGGAGAAATGTTCCTGTGGCAGGGGAGGCTGCTGGTGGAGGTTGAGGTGCCCAAGCCCCATGGGATGAGGCAGCCTGAGCCCTTTGGACCCCGTGGGAGAGCCCCAGACCCTGCCTGGAGGGGAAGGCTTTGCAGCTGCTCTCAGCCAGGATCCTCAGCAGGAGCCCCAGGCTGTGATTTCTAGGGGGGGGTTCCTCTACTCTTTGCTCTCTCCACCCTGGCTGAAGGCTGTGCCCATGGCCACACACCCCCCAGGTCAAAGCTGATGTGTCCTCACCACAGAACCTCCCTGCAAGAGGACTTCCATGGCCCAAGAGAGGAGCAAGAGACACTGCAAGGGACCTGATGAGGGAGGCTGGGCTGAACCCAAGGAGCTCAGGGGTGACAAACATCCTTCTCAGCATGTCCTGGAGCTCTTTCCCCCCCTGGAGCAAAGCCACCTCTCTTGAGTGACTTCCTGCTTGCTGCATAAAAAGCTGTGGGAAGGCTGGGATGAGGCTCAGCAGCCCTGGGAGAGACAAGAAGGCTCCTAGGGTTCTCCTCCCTATTGATCAGACCCTCCAGCTAAGACCTGCCTCAGGAAGATATTGCCTCAGCTGT